>NW_028301563.1:33530000-33582500 GCF_042242905.1 Orbicella faveolata
TACGATTAAACTGAATGACGTAATGTCGGTGAATTTATGGAAAGCGGAATATGCGTCGGCGTGCATTCTCAGAAACGGTTCACAGGAAATTCGAGAGAATGGAACAAACTGATCACGTAACGCCTTCGGGCATCCTATATAAAACCTAAAACTAAAGTCGCACAAGGACCAAATTGGTCCACAATCATAGTTTCCGTATCATTCATTAACTGGAAGCATTGCTATTCCCACTCGAAGGGATGTTTGGTCACTGCTGGATACCTTACAGCGCTTATTATACCCAGTGAAACAATGGGCCTCCCACAAATATGGCTGCATATAATTACAATGGTCCGAACAAGACAATTCAGCATTCTTTAAGTGATCTAGATTCGAAATTGAAATTACCGAATACTGTATTCAATTTCCACACTAATCTCGAAAATAAGCTTAAAACTGCATGTTCGTATATTTCAGTTTGCAACGGACGGCGCTCTCAATGCACCTACAGAAAAAGGTCGACCCAACTCAATATGTGAGCCAGAGGAAGTTGTCAAATGTGTGAATAATTTTCTGAAGTCTCGTAATTGGCGGTCTGACGCCACTTTCTTGACTTTCGGTAGCTTAATACAAAGTGCGTAAAATATCTCTTGGCGAATGTGAAAAATCATCACTAGAAATAGATGACATTCATTACTAAATATTAAATTTCCTTTCTGTTCATAGTTAAATGAGCTGCATTTCTTGTCCATTTTCACTATTCCTTAATTTTATACACATTTCATTACTGACCATGCCAGCGTTACAAAAGTCCGAAATAATAGGTTTGTGCCCCGACTTATGCGCTATTTAATAAGCTATTCTCGATTCAAATCTCTGCAACCCACCGGGCTGGCTTTTTGTACATTGTATTTTAAGTATGGAAAAGCAAAAGTGAAAGTGCTTCAGTAAGGGAAAACTTACTACCCGCTAAATAAAACAGATAGCTAATTTTGCAAAGCTTACCTTGTTAAAATATACTTTTGATCAGTTCTTGCTTACCAACTTTGTGAATTCGAATTTTGCTCCTCCTCGAACTCGACACAACTGATGGAAAAATAGAAGTCTCAATGTTGTAACATCAGCATTGGAAAGCATGCATTCCACAGCGCTTGGTGATTATCAAGTTACCAGTGTTTTTCAAATTAATTGTCACTAATACATACATTGAAACAAGATTGACAAACTACTGATTCTGTAACAACGCCAACATTGAAAGCTGACTATAAACAATAAGTATTGTCTTATCAGTTGATTAACTCCGCAAACATGCTACAAACCAAAGGGAACCCTCAAAAAAGGACAATTGCTCGCTAATTTTTCAAGAGACATCAAATGAGGAACAAACAGTACCTTTCTGGACTCTAGGTAAAAATTGTGCGCTCAATTGACGATAAAACTAAATGATTTTATGGGAATCTATGTGTCGGAGTGCATTTCAAGAAGCGTTGCACATGAATGGAACCAATCGATTACGCGTAACGCCTTCGGGCAGCCTGCATAAAACTTAGACAGGCTCTCAGTAAGTCGTCGTCTCCAAATTCGTCAACACGGAATATTATAAACATTTTACCCGATGAATAAATGTATGCACGCTATCAATTGTTTTGCGAGACATAACAAACAACTTTCCAGAAAAAGAGATCTTAAAATTAGGTGTCGAGAAAAGGTACTTTACAATTTTCGATTTTGAAATGGCGCCAAATTATGATTGCGCAAGTAATTAAAGTGCGTGTATGGAAATCTGAAAATCGCGAACTAATTTCTCTGAAATTTGATTTCTGACATTTCTCGAGTTAGCCAAGAATAACGAACCAACGCACAAACCCTGCTTTCAACAAGGTTTCACCTTGGTTGGAGAATTCTACAGATTAACTCCAATCCAAGGTTTATTTAACCCTCTTTTGAACAACCGGACTGTGAAGGTTGACTTTAGCTCAGTTTTCGTTTGCCATCTTTATGAATTCGGAATCTCCTTCTCTTCAAGGCACTGCCAAAACTGGAGACGTTTGAATGGAATTCATTGGCCGTGGAAAGCATTCCTAAACCTGCATTACGCAGTATTAGTTGATTATGAAGTTCCGTTCTTTTTCATGTTGTCTCTAAATTTGACCAAATTGGTAAACAAGATACGATAACTACAAAGGAGTCAGTACGTGTATCTACGGATTGGAAGAACGCCAACAAGTGTAAAGAGTAGTTGTTTATTGATCACTTGATTAACTCCGAACCTCTTAACCATGGTGTAAATTAACGTCAAGAAAGTCGGGAAAAAGAGCAATTTACCGCTAATTTGTCTTTATGAGACATCAAATGAGAGATATACGGTACCTTAATGCACTCCAGGTCAAACCTGCGCACCCAATTCACGATGAAACTACATGACTTGACGGAATCTATGGAAAGCAGATTGTACGTCGTGCATAACGAATGGAACAAACCCGGGGGGGGGGCACTGCCATATACGGGCTATATAGGTATGTGCCGCTGTGAAGGGTATGGTTTTCAAGCAGTTTACTCTAGGATAGGGTATATAAATCAGAGCGTTTGGGTCTAGAATAGGGTATCATTTTTCACAAAACTGACTAGTTGGTTGAAGATTTTATCTAGACTAAGGAAACCAGGAATTGCCACTCAAAAATATAAAAAAAAATCAAATCAGCAAGTTTAAATTTACGCAAATCAGCCTCAACAGTGTCGATAGATGGGGGATTTGGGGAGTTTACTCTAGCATAGGGTAGCAAAATTCAGTTGAACTAGCTCTGGTATAGGCTAAGGGTTCCATGGTCCCAGCGGCACATCCCCACCCAGAAATTCCCAAAGTACCTCCCCCGGGGGAACAAACTGATTACGAGTAACGCCTTCAGGCATCCTGCATAAAACCTAAAACTAAAGTCGCACTCGGACCAGGCTGGTCCACATTGCCAGTACTAATCGTAGTTTCAGTATCATTCAGAGACTGAAAGCATTGCTACTCACTCTCGAAGGGATGTTTGTTCGGCACGTCGGGATACCTTGCAACACTTATGTCCATCGAAACAATACACCTCCATAAGCTACATGCATGGCTAGATAATTACATTGGTCTGTCACCAGACAGCTCATTGTTGCTTAAGTGAAAAGACTCGAAATCGAAATTGTTGAGTCGATTTTCAATCGTGACTATAATTCCAAAAATCTGAACTTGGCGGTCTTCTAAATGTACCCAGTGAAAAAAAGTCGATCCAACTCAATATGTGAGTCAGAGAAGTTGTCAAATTCTCGAGTAATTTTCTGATGTCTGGCTGCCTAACACGTTTTGCATCAGCGAGGCTCGATACAAGAACGCAAGAACACAAGACCCACAGAACGCTTTTGTTAACAATGTATTATGACTATGTAAGATCAAAAGTGAAAGTGCTTCGGTAGGCGAAACTTACTATCTGCTCGATAAAACTGATAGAACGTGAGACTTTCATATAAATGATAAGCCTTTGTGCTTTTCAATACCACTACATGTTTTAATCACAACCTGGAATTTCAAGGAGGGTATGAGCATTCAATAGAAGTTCTTTTGGTTTTGAATAGTCACTGATAATGAATGGAAACGATAATGAACCTTTGTGTTTTTTATATCAATACGTGATTCAATCAGACCTGGAGGTTGTAGGCGGTTACGGTTTTTGAAAAGAAGTTCTTTTGATTTTGAATAGCTCGCTGTAATCCTTTATATCGGGCCTGGAATTTGAAGGCGGTTACGGTTTTTGAAAAGATGTTCTTTTGATTTTGAATAGCTCGCTGTAATCCTTTATATCAGGTCTGGAATTTGAAGGCGGTTACGGTTTTTGAAAAGATGCTCTTTTGATTTTGAATAGCTCGCTGTAATCCTTTATATCAGGTCTGGAATTTGAAGGCGGTTACGGTTTTTGAAAAGATGATCTTTTGATTTTGAATAGCTCGCTGTAATCCTCTATATCAGGTCTGGAATTTGAAGACGGTTACGGTTTTTGAAAAGATGTTCTTTTGATTTTGAATAGCTCGCTGTAATCCTTTATATCAGGTCTGGAATTTGAAGGCGGTTACGGTTTTTGAAATGAAGTTCTTTTGATTTTGAATAGCTCGCTGACGGACTTGGAAACGTTCTACCAGTATAACACAAGTAACACTGGACGGATTTAGGATAAGCAAAGCTATAGCGTTCGTCCGATCGTATTTTATAAACCTTAAAGTTACAATGGAACCGTTACTCCTAAATTTAAGTTTAGCGCGCGATGCAAATAATTTGTCCCATTGGCCGCGGGGATAACGAAATTTGCATAAGAGTTGAAAACTTAACGCAAGAATGTGACAGTGAATGATTAGACTCTGTTAGCTTAACTGAATAGGCTATTATCTTTTAAGGCGAATTGAACGGACGCTAAAAGACTAATGAAGGCATTTGTTTTCATGCGAGTTGTGTAATTGTTATTCATTTACTGGAAAATTAAATTAACAAACTAAGTAAACTTTTCGGGTGGTCTGCGTGTGTGAATGTAATTATGATAGATCAATAACGTCATATGTTACTTGATTGGTGGTTGAAAATATGATGTCGTTTTTGTGCAATATGATTGGATGTTGGAAATGTGCTGGCATTTCCTGTAATATGATTAGTTAACGACACCAATAAAGTTGGGACTCGCTAGATAGAAATCATTTGCAGATGGTGGACTGTTGACTAAACGTTTGTTTCTCTGGATAAGATTTTCGCCCCATGTCAAGCCACTTTGAGGATATAAGCGATGAAGAATTATTGGAGGCCATTATTGCTATTGAGAATGGACCAGAAAACAGTTATTTCCAACAGGTAAATTAAATATGTTGTAACTAAAATACATTTCGTGTACTTAATGTGTGATGAACCGGGTTATTTATTTTATTTTATATTTTCTCTTAGATTCTTGACGACTCTATCGATGATACGATTTTGTCAAATGTCGCCGAGGCTACAGAACGTCAACTCACTAATCAAGAACAAATGGGGGGAAGTCTTGCTACCACAGAACCTGGACGCTTCGAATTTGTACTCAACCCGTACGTAGATAGTCACAGCAAAAAAAATGGGCGTTAGAGAGCGTCACTACACCTCCAACATTCGTCAGGTGGGACAATTTATACCTCAACAAAACTTGGCAGCAGCAATTGCTGATGGATTACATAGAACAATCCAAAATTTGATTCTCCGAGACAGGATACCAGCCGCTGATCGTGTCTACTTCAATTTAGCCAGCAATCGCTTAGTCAACAGCTATGCTTATCGAGCGTTACCGGCGGGGGAATGGTTAAATGGTAGCGATCGTGTCGACAGTCTGCTGCAGCAAATGTCACAGGTGTTAAACTCAAACGAGAACTTTGAAATGAATGATTCGTTTCAATTATCTTTTACACACGTTCGTACATCTCCTCGCGGTAGCGGTCAGAAACGAAAATTGAAACCTGGACATTCTAATCCAGAAACTTTCAAACGTTTGAAAGGTTCTGTCATCAGTATCGATAACAAAGATGAACTATGCTGCGCCCGCGCCATTGTGACAGCTAAAGCTAGAGTGGATGATCACCCTAAATGGAACAGCTTCAGAAGAGGTTTCTCTATCCAGAGAGATGAAGCAATCAAGCTGCATATAGAAGCTAATGTAGAAATGGGAAAATGCGGTTACGAGGAACTCACTAGATTTGCATTGACGCCGTCCTTGAACAATTATCAGCTCTTACTTGTGGACGCTACCCGAGGTTATAGCGTGACTTCTTTTGGAAAGCCTCAGGAAAAACAATTGGTACTGTTGTATGATAATGAACACTACAACGTGATCACTGCGTTACCTGGGTTCTTTGGTAACAGTTATTTCTGCGCAAGGTGTCTCAAACCCTACAATAACGAAGGTCAACACGCCTGTGAAAACAACCCTGATCATTGTTCTTCCTGCTTACAAACGGGATGTGAGGACTTTACAGAGGCCAGGTGTCGTAATCAACCACCAGCTACACCCTGCGGATCCTGTGAGCGGATGTTTTATGGTGATGTTTGTTTTCAAAATCATCTGACGAAATCCTACAAGGGAAAAACCGCTGACTCCAAAAACATCAGTGTTTGCAGTCAACGCCGCAAATGTCGTAGCTGTAAAAAGTTGTTGGTGGGTCTCAAGAAGCAACAAGAACATGAATGCGGTTACATAGACTGTCCCTCTTGCCACGAGTACATAGAGGCCGCAAGCCACCGATGCTTTATTCAGATACCTAAAACACCGGAAGAGCTAACCGAAGAGAAAAAAGAAAAAAAGGAGAAGAGAAAGAAAAAGAAAAAACGCAAGCGACGAACCGAAGCCGAAGCAGAGGATAATAGTAATGATGATGATGATGATGATGATGATGATGATGATGATGATGATGAAAAGCCTCCCATTCTCGTTTTCTTCGATATTGAGGCGATGCAAGATACTGGCAAACACATCCCTAATCTTTTAATAGCGGAAACTGAGGATGATAATTGTCCACTCCACTTCAAAGGTGAAGATTGCATTCGCGATTTCCTGGAATGGCTGGATACGTTAACTGAAGAAGACACGCGCAATGTAACTGTTTTGGCCCATAACTTTTCTGGCTACGACTCCTATTTCGTCGTGGAGGAATATCATCGCAAACACAGGGTCCTCAATCAAATCAGAAATGGAGCTAAACTTCTCCAATTAACCTTTGACAATATTAACTTTATTGACTCTCTGTCATTTTTTCAAATGCCGCTTTCAGCATTTCCAAAGACATTCGGATTGACAGAGTTAAAGAAGGGCTATTTTCCTCACCTGTTTAACACGCCTGAAAATCAAGACTACGTGGGACCAATTCCCGAGAAAGAATTTTACATGCCTGAATCAATGTCTGTCAACGGCCGTAAAGACTTCGAGAAATGGCATGATAAAGAAAGAGCTGAGAATGTAGTGTTCGATTTCCAGAAAGAATTGCTGGAATATTGCGAGTCGGACGTGAAATTACTGAAGGAGGGATGCCTTACTTTCAAATGGCTTTTTGAAAAAGAGACAAAGTTTGACCCCTTCAGTCATATTACTATAGCTTCGGCATGCAATCGAGACCTGCGACAAAACCGAATGGAAGCCAACACAATTGCTTCCGAGCCTCTCCACGGTTGGCGACTAAAAACAAATCAGTCGAAAGTTGCCATGGAATATCTACTGTGGCAACAAAGTCAGATCAGTGGGAGAATTCAACATGTTGGAAACGATGGGGAATACCGTATCCCCAACAGTCGCTACACCGTGGACGGCTACGATGCAACTACGAACACCGTCTACGAATTTCAAGGTTGCTTTTGGCATGGCTGTCGTAAATGCTATCCCAACAGATCCGAAACACACCTTAGATTAGAGCACCGCTGCACTGCCGACATGTATCTCTGCACCCAGGAAAAACTACAATTCTTGCGTGACAAAGGTTACAACGTCATCAAAATGTGGGAGTGTGATTGGCGGAAAATGAAAGAAGAAAGGCGGGACGTCAGGAACTTTGTAGCCAGCCTCGATTTGGTGGAGCCACTAAATCCCCGTGATGCCTTCTGCGGCGGACGAACAAACGCTGTCAAACTCTATCATCTGGCTGACATCGCCTCAGGAGAGAAGATTCATTACTATGATTTTACATCTCTCTATCCGTTCATTAATAAGAATGCTGAGTATCCTGTCGGCCACCCTGAAATTATATTTCAGCCGGAAGACACAGACATCCAAAATTACTTCGGGATTGCCAAGGTCACAAGCTTACCTCCAGAAAAACTGTTTCATCCAGTACTTCCGCTGCGTGAAAATGGTAAACTAACATTCCCGCTATGTAGAGCCTGTGTACAAGAAGAGATGGAAAAACCAATGCTACAACGGTCCTGGGTTTGCAGTCACAGCGACAGTGAAAGACAAATTACAGGTACATGGTGTACCCCCGAACTGAACAAAGCCGTTGAGAAGGGCTACAAAATAACTTACATTCACGAAGTGTGGCATTTTTCTGAAACGAGGAAAGGTCTCTTTAAAGACTATGTGAATACATGGTTAAAGATTAAAGAGGAGGCAAGCGGCTGGCCAGCTCATGTAGACGATGATCCCGTCAAACAACAAGAACATCTGAGATCCTACAAAGCGAAAGAGGGCATCGAACTCAACCGCAACAACATTGAAAAGAATCCCGGCAAACGTAGCCTTGTAAAAATGATGTTAAATTTCATGTGGGGGAAGTTTGGCCAGCGCACCAACAAAACTCAAATCAAAGAGTTCGGAGATCCTATGAGGTTCAGTGCATTCCATGAAAGTGATGCAAATGACATTTGCTACGTGAGTGTATTGTCTGAAGACATCGTTGAAATTCACTATAAACTGAAATCGAATGACGAATCTGTCTCACCAAACCTCAACATTTTCATCGCTTGTTTCACGACATGTTGGGCTCGACTTCGTTTGTATGCAGCTCTGGACATGCTACAAGAACGAGTACAGTACACAGACACCGACAGCGTTATTTTTTCCAGTTTACCTCATGAAAACAATCCTCCCCTTGACGACTTTCTCGGTGATTTCAAGGACGAGTTGGGAGAAGACGACTTCATCACTGAATTTGCGTCCGCGGGACCGAAAAACTATGGTTACCTCACGAAGAAAGAAAAAGAAGAATGCAAAGTGAGGGGAATCTCTTTAAACAGTGAAGGTAGCAAGTAGTTAAATTATCAAGTGTTGCGGCAAAATGTTTTAGACGAAATTCAACGCCCTCTCGAGAAAACGCGACAAACTGATATTTACAAGCCTTATCACATCGTCCGAAACTCCAAAGAGTACTCACTGACCACAGTCTCTCAGACGAAAAAGTACCCGCTTGTGTACGAAAAACGAGTGATAGATCCCTACACCTTCAAAACATATCCCTATGGCTATGAAAGAATAACAAATGAGGACGTGGACATGATTGAACTGTTGTGCCATTTGTAAACACTTTTGTAAATAGTTTCATTCATAAGTTGAGCGCAATCCACTAAGGAGTTGCACACGGCTCTGTCCTGCAATTTTAGGGAAACATTTGATATTAAAGTTAATGGTTAACTTTAAAATTGCGTGATTACTTTGTTTATCTTAGAAACCAGGCTTTTTACTCGGTCAACACGGAAACGAGATTAATGACGTCAAAGGGGGCGAGGCTTCTGGTTACCATGGATACGTCAAACTCGAGAAAACAATAGAACTCCTTTCCATAACAATACTTTTTCATTTGCATGACACTACCTGTCAAATTCGTACTGGACTAGCCCATACC
This sequence comes from Orbicella faveolata, assembly GCF_042242905.1. Taxonomy (NCBI): domain Eukaryota; kingdom Metazoa; phylum Cnidaria; class Anthozoa; order Scleractinia; family Merulinidae; genus Orbicella; species Orbicella faveolata. The sequence continues at coordinate 33,539,337 of NW_028301563.1, forward strand.
ACTACTCAAGTGGAAAGTTTTGCATAAGAAAAGACTTAGTTCTGATTCTGTGTGGGTGGTCGGTTCTGAGTTATGTAACATTATCACTGAGCCTGCCGTGCGATGATCAGAGGGCAAACCATATCTAGACGCTATGCAGCATGGCCAGGGTTACCACAGGTCAGGGAAAAAAAATATTGGGAAAAGTCAGGGAAATTTATTTTGAGTCAGGAAAATTTGACATTTTGAAGAAAAGTCAGGGAAAATTGAAATAATTTAAACGCGGCTGATTTAATACATTGAAGGCTGAGAGAAACATTTGGGGTCACTGTGATCTCAACGATATTTTTCCTTAGTGAAGAAGAAAAATTTGTTGAAATCTTCTCCGTCTTAATGAACGAGTAAAACGGGTAGAGAGGACGGCTGCTACTCCGTCTTAATGAAGGAGTAGAAAGAAGCCGCTACTATCTCTGACATCTTGTATTTTTTTGGTCAGGGAAATGCTATTTTTAACAGGGAAATGTCAGGGAAAAGTCAGGGAATTTTGAAAAGTGGTGTCAGTAGCAACCATGATGGCAGTGATGGAAAAAAAAAACTCAACGCAACTGTTTTTTCTCAGAATTTTCTCAGATTGGATATTTTCCATTATTTTTTTTTTCCGAGAGGGCACGGTGACGCATTCTGCAATCTGATTAGTTCTTAGCGCGGTCCGCAATCCCAGACAAAAGCAGTTGGGACACTTGAGCTGGGTTGCGTATCCCCCCTCCTTCCCCCCCCCCCCCCCCCCACCTCCTAATCAATGTTGGAAGATGACGCGTTGTTTTCCATAAAAAGGGAAAATATCACCTGATTATCAACATTGTAAGTGAGGGGGAGGGGAGAACTTCCTTCGTGTATCAACACTTTTGTTCGGGATTGTAGCTGGCCCTTCCTTCCAGCCCGAGCCCTTTCGCAGGCACAAAGGTTTGAACAAGATGACATCGAAAACCTTTTAAATTGCTTCTTATGTAGTACATGGTATTCGACCTAAATTTTATTGGAGACCCTGTCCTTGAGTCAGAAATTTGAATACCTTAAAAAAATAGTCAATGAACTTTGCAATTAACATATTTTATACTCTTGATTGTTCTTTTAAAACATTGTTTTAAGTCCGTGGTCAAGTCCAAAGTCCAATCCAAGAGTCCAGGCCTAAATTTTCCAGGGCGATGCGAAGGAAATTTAGGATTGGACCACGAAACAATAGCGGTAGTTCGTTTCGTTTAACAACAGTATGATGTTTATATACAGGCAAAAACTAACGATAGATAAATCCGACGTTTCGGCGACATCTTGGCGCCATTGTCAAGGGAAACTAATTAAATATGCGATTTCAAGGGTAACTAAGAGTTCAGAGTTTCTAATTTGCATAAGTTAGACAAAGACTTTAGCGCGAACTGAGTCTGATTGTACATTTAAACACGGTCGTAATTGTTTAATGAGTAACATCTCATTAATGAGACAATCAAACTTGTTGTGGCATTTTTTCAACACCCTAAAACAATTGCGAAGGTCATCCGGAATCCTGCCTGCGTGTCTACTATCATAGTGATTGCGTACTGACGAGGTCTTGCTTCTATGTCCATCAACGCGTACGAACAGATGGCCACGGGTGTAACCGACATAACCAGCATCGCACTGGTCACACTTGAAGTTATACACAACGCATTGTTGATCAATGAGCTGAGGCTTAGGTTAAGGAACTATAACTAACTATTTCATGCAACTTTAATTAGTATAGTTCTGAGGCTTAGGTTAAGGAACGAAAATCGAGAAAATTATCTGCAAAGTCGGTTGTGTTGATTTTTTCTTTCACCGCTTGGGTCCATTTCCCTCTGTTCTCGACGCGGGAGGCTCAACCGACCACCCACACAAAAGCAGAACTTTCTTATGCAAAACTTTTCCTATTGTTTGCTTTGAATACTAGCAATGGTCGCCATGGGAGATCGAGGCGTTAGTTGTTTTAGAATCTTCTAACACCCCGCACACTGGTGAGGTTAAAACACTCAAATGGCTTTCCAATTTAAAACAGAAGTTTTGGTAGTCATAGACAACCGGCTTTAACAGGTGAGCACGTTTGTAGAATGAGTTCGCTGTGTATTAATAACAATGTCATCCACGACTGATTTTATATTTGCTTCAGTTTATCGATCTTGGTTCCTAAGAAAAATTTACAGTTATAGCTAATTTCAAAATCCTTTGGGGTTTTGTTTAGCCACGGACAGGTCACGCTGTTTCATGCAACTTTAATTAGTATAGTTCTGTCCTGTAGTTAGCAAAACAATATCTGTTCAATTACATCTATTCAATTGCATAATTGAAGGTAATATAAAAGGACCCAGAGAGCTCTGTAGGCCGCACTCTGAAAACCCTCATTCACCTTGATACAAACTCTAAACGTACTTAAAGGGTACGTTTGACATGATCCGAGATTATTCGAATGATGGCGCATCAAAGAAATCATGAAATCATGGTTCCTCTGGGAACACAAGTTTTCATAATCAGCAAGACAGCTATTCTCTTCATAAGAATGAAATATTGTAGCCAGAAATATTATATTAGGACTTCTTATGGAGTCAGTGGTGCATTATTTTTAAGTTGCCGTGACAATCAAATTAATCAACTTACAAAGACGACATAAATGTCACACTTCAGTAACGTTTCATCAGTGTTGCATTGTGATCTCTTTACGCTTCATTGAGCTGTTTGTTCACAATTCATGCTGACCTTTGTTCACAATTTATTGTCTTTCGACCCCTCTTTCTTCAGGTTCCGATGAGATTGCCGTAAAACCTCATTAACTTATGGGTGGTTTCGCGCGCTTTACGAAGAGTCCTAAAGCAGTCTTTCTTTGCATATTCAGTTATGCACTGTTCTTTTGCGTGTGGATTTTCGTCAAGGAACAAACTCCAAGAAGAAGATTGGTCACCTATGATCAACAGATAAACGAATTGTTTCCAAATTCTCCACTTTTTAAGCTTAAGGAAGTCACAGAAAGTGATGTCAGACTGTGGCAGGAGAAATTCTACTCCTCCCTGGCAAGTGCAACCAGGCCGCAATCAGAAAACGTGACCAAATGGAAAGCCTTGGCTCTTTACCCGGCTTACAACCAAAGCCACTTAAGCGACATCAACCAGATTACATTGCCTGGTAATGAGCCCAGACAGACTGTAAAGATAACCAGTCAAAACGGCTTGTTGCAGTTTCTGGAGACAGCTTCGTGCCAACCCATAACACCCGATGTGGTTCTATACAACAGAGTTTACAAGACAGGAAGCGAAACAACAGGAGCATTAATCAATTTTGTAGCAGCTATGATGAACTATATCTACACCAGACGTAAGTTTGCGTGGGGAAGATTTCTTTAGGGAATTTAGTTAAGTAACCACGTCGATTGAAAAAAGAAATGTGCGAAGAATTATAACGCTCGTGCCTGAACTCATTTCGTAGCCATTCTCTGCAAAAACAACAGCGTGAAATGAACGCGTTCGGCGCATTTTAAACAACGTGAGCCACTACTGCTAATTTTTCGTACTTCCTTTTGGAATTTATCCCTGGTATTACATATTTTGTTTAAGCCGGTTTTTAGATCGATCAGCCTGCTAAACAGGTCTAGATAACTGCGAAATTCGAAGGTAAACCACAAATCTAATTTTTCCTAGTTATCGTCCTTGGCGTAGCCGTCGTCATTGCTTAACGTCCTTTCTTTGAGGTCGCGGCCGCCGTTTTGAAATTCGGGATGTAACAGTTTACTTGAATTCGTGTTACATTTCTTTCTCGTCCTCACTAAACAAGAACGTGAAATGACCAAATTCTGCAATGTCTGGAGAACGTGAACCACGACGGCTTATTTTTAAATATTTTATTCTATTTCGCTGCGTTCCATATTCTGATATTCAGTTTCAAGATAAAAAAGTTTCGCGGGTAATGAGATTAATGTTGATACGGTTATTGACCAAACGTGAGGTCAAGATGGCTGGAAATTAGCCAAGTTCTTTTTTGTGTGTGTTTATGGACCGAGACGGAGTCGAGGTCCATAAGCACGCAAAAAAGGAACTTGGCCAATATCCAGCCATCTTGACCGAACAGGCTTGGTCAATAAAAGATTTATTTTATGGAAAAAGAAAACCATTCTCTTGCGGGATACAGCGGGCAATCCCGAGCGGGCAAGATAGCCCCCATCTTGCCCGCTCGGTTAGCCAATCGCAGCGCAAGATTCGGCTCATCGTGGTTTCTTTAATTCCCTACTTTTTATCGAAGCCAACCGTTTATTTACTCCATCCTAACTTGTTATTGGTTTGTTTCTTTATTGTAGAAACCACAGAAGATTTCTATGACCGTGGCCAATCCAGGCCGTATCCAATGATTATTGAACACAAAGTCAAACAAGCAGATCGCCCGATGTTTTTTAACGCGCACTTTTACTTCAGAAACAACTTGAAAATTCAGCGAACGCACACGTACATCAATCAAATCAGACACCCAGTTGACAGATACATTTCTCATTACGCTTATATGCGTAGCACAAACAGACCAAAAAAGAGAGTGAAGCAGATGATTGACAGCGGTGAGTTTAACGAAACAATCGAGCAATGCTTTGAGAAGCAAGGTCAGGGATGTAAACATAACGTTATGACGCGATTCTTCTGTGGGACCGAGGACTTTTGCAAGAAAGATGCCGAGAAAGCACTTGAAAGAGCAAAGGAAAATATTTTGAAGCACTATGCAGCTGTTGGTTTACTGGAGCATTTTCACCTTACTTTAAAGATTATCCAACGACGCCTTCCATATTTTTTACCCGTGGTTCCTGAAGAACCTACACATATGAAACTAAACGAAGGGAAGAAAAAATTGAACTCCAGCTCTGTGAGCGAAGAAATGATTGAGAAGATAAAACGAGCGAATTGGGCAGATATGGAGCTGTACGAGTTTGTGACACAGATATTTTGGAAACAAGTTAAAGCTTGTGGAATATCATAGATCATGTTGATTTAAAGACGCTTTCAGAGACTGAGCGTAGCTTAATTGGAGGTTGTAAACATGCCGAGGAAAACTTGGTGTGTGACTATTTAAATTCATTTTCTGTTCCCTGTTTGAATTATACCTTGCTTGCATGTATGTACAAACTAGCATCGTTTTCTATTGCTGCAATCGTGATTGCGCGCATGATGGCATCTACCAATTTCAGCCACTAAATGTGACAGCCACTCCGCACTGCATGTGTGGCTATCCACTCTTTTAAACAAACGGTAACGATCTGTTTGGTATTTCGTCTTTTCTAGTCGGAGGGCAAGAATGTTGAATAGGTGCATTTTGAAGTTTCCTACCGCGTGGCAATTTTGCACAAAATGTTGCAGTGGGTGTCACCGCATTTCGCTATATAAACAATAGCGTCCATTTGGCGCGAAAATATGCTCGGATATTTGTCCGCGGAAATCATCTGTTCCGAGAGGCTAACAGTCTCCCCGAGAGCGTAGCTCGAGAACATTTTTGAACTTTGAGGAACAAATAATGTCCAAGGACAAATATCGTAGATCTGAACATATTTTCCTTGAAAATTGGTCAATATCACTCGGATATTAATTCCTCAGTTTTAGCTGGCTTAGGGCTGGCTTTGCGTCGGTCTGTATAGTTAATAACTGTGACCGAAGTCTTGATGCGGCCTCCGGCAGCATTTTTAAGTCCGAGGTCACAGCAGTTTTCACTATACGGACCGTCTAAGCCGGTAAATAACTTATTTATTTCTTCTTCTCTCTCTCAAATCATTTTTATAATTGTTTGCCTTTTTCCACACACACATCGCGCGAATTACCACGACCGTGGTCAGACATAGGAAAATCCGGACCGCGCTAAGAACCAATGAGATTGTAGGATTCGTTATTGTGCCCTCTTGGAAAAAATAATGAAAAATATCGAATCTGAAAAATTCTCAGAAAAGTCAGTTGTGTTGTTTTTTTTTGTGTGTGTGTGTGTGTTGTCACCGCTTGCGTTCATGTAGGGTTTGCCCTCTGATCATCGCGCGGCCTGCTCAGTGATTCTCGTAATCCGAATTAGAATAGAGTCAAACCCCTATTAAGCGGCCACTTATTAAACGGCCACTCCGAAATTATTGTCAGTAAATTACTGTAAATAAAACCCTTATTGAAAGGCCACCTCTATTAACCCTTTGCGTACCAAGTGGCCATATGTGGCCACTTAAATACAGGCCCCATTCGGGCGTCCTTGAAAGAGGGATTTTAGGGGCTGGAAACTAATGCTACATTTTGGTTTAGACTACACAAAGTAGTTCTTCAGTTTTTTCGAAAATTTCTTCAATCGAGCGGGTTTTTAGCGAATTTTGCGAGTTTTCTTTTAGTTAAACGTTTTGAGCGAGGTGATTTAAAAATGGCGGCTCTTCGAGATGATGCTACACTAGATTTTAGCGTTCAAAACGATATTGAAATTCAATTTATCGACGAAGAAGACTTCCCACTTGCTAATTTAAACGAGCACCGAGCCTCTGATCAGGAATTTTACTCTGGTGCATCTGAATCAAGCTCAGAGGATTCTAGTGAAGAGTCCGCAGAGGACGAAAACACTGAGACTGAAGTGCAATTTCCTGAAGAATGGTCAAGAACGGTCGAACGCAGAGTAGATATTGACTTCAGTGAAGAACCAGGAATACCGGTAAATGTCAACACAAGAAACCTGAAATGTTTGGATTTCTTTGAGCTCTTTTTTACACAAGAGGTATGGCAGTTGTTAGTTAGTCAAACTAATTTGTATGCAGAGCAGAAGAGAGGGCCAGCAGAAAGCTCTGCATGGTATCCAGTAACAGAAGATGAAATGAAGGCTTGGATTAGTCTTTATCTAAATATGGGGCTGGTAACTAAACCAAGTCTTAATTTTTACTGGAGCACTGATCCCATCCTAAGTTCTCCTTTCTTCCCATCTGTGATGTCCAGGACACGTTTCCTGCAAATCTTGCGGTACTTGCACTTTGCCGACAACACCCGTGCCCCCCCAAGAGATTCTGAAGATTACAATAAGCTGTACAAAATTCAGCCTTTCCTGGATTTGCTTATAGCAAGGTTTCAGGCAGTTTACACACCTGAGAGGCAACTTGCCATAGATGAGACTTTAATTAAGTTCAAAGGCAAAGTGCACTTCAGACAATTTATTCCTATAAAGCCAGGAAGATTCGGGATAAAGGCTTTCACCCTTGCAGAGTCCAGCAGTGGTTATGCATTGAATAGCAAAATTTACACTGGCAAGGAAAACAATGAGGTTCAGAGAGATTTAGGGAGGAAGGCAGTTATGTCTGTGTTGGAACCTTATCTAGATAAAGGATTCTATGCCTTCATGGACAATTATTATACATCTGTAGCCTTGTTTGAGGAGCTAGAAGTAAGGAAAACACTTGCATGTGGCACTGTAAGGTCCAACAGGGTACACTTGCCAAAGGAGATTTGTGGTGTCAAAGAAAAGGCAGTGAAAGATCTTGTAAGAGGGCAGTGTCTGTACAGGCAAAAGGGAAATTTGACTTGCGTGACATGGCGTGACAGGAAGCCAGTTAGTGTTTTAGCTACCCTTCCCACCAGCACAATTGACTCAAGCACAGTGCAGCGGTCAGTCAAAACAAACGGGAAGTGGGAAAAGAAGGAATTCAATCGACCAGGTGTAATTGACCTCTACAACACCTACATGGGTGGCGTAGATGTGTCTGACCAGAGAAGTGTTGCGTATGCTAGACTAATGAAGGGGTCAGTCTGGTATTACAAAATTTTCTTTTACATGATAGAGGTGTGTGTATCAAATGCACATATTCTCCACACCAGGTCACAAAATCATGTCAGTAAAAGAGCTCTAGAGTTTAGAATGCAACTGATCAGTGGATTAGTTCAAGGCAAGTGCTTCCGGAAGGACACAGGATTAGTGCAGACCCCTGTTCCTATCCCTGATATAAGGTTCAATCGTGATCATTTTCATTACCCTGTAAGTAACGAAACACGATCAACCTGCAAGGTGCATGTTCAGAAAGTTAAAACAATATACAGCTGTGCCATTTGTGGTGTGAGAATGTGTCCTGAGCCATGCTTTCAAAGATACCACACAATGCAAGACTATTTCTTTGAAGATGAAAGTCGAAATGGCCCCAGGCGGCTGAAAGAAGGAAGAGGGAGGCCATATCAAAGAGGGAGAAGGAGAACATTAAGAAACTAACTCTGTATTGCTTAAGAGCCTGTTTATGAGCTACTGAGGCACAAGATTAGTGGTTGTATAACCCACAGAGGAACTCTTTGTATCTTAAGAATATTTCTTATGATGTTTTTATTTTAAGAATTTTTTCCTTGTAATAGGAAGTTATAATTTGTCTTAAATTCTCCCAATTGGGGTATATTGCCCTAAAAAATATTGCTTATCCCTTGAAACATTGTAGAAAGTTGATTAGGATTGGAAATAGTTGGATTTTTTTCTTGAGAGCAAGTGATTTCAAATTTTCTTTAAAAATGTGCATAATTATGAAAATTATGCCTGTCATGACGTCACAATTTTGACATGTGTCATAATTTGTATACTTGACGTGAAAGAATATTTAATGTACTTTCTAAATATATATGGTTTTATAGGGTTTTATTGTAAAGAATGAGCTTGACAAGCATTTTTGTAACATATACTCATTTTTGGGACAAATAAATACCACCCCCCTTGGTATACAAAGGGTTAAGCGGTCATGGCAACCTTTTGATCGTCCCAATGAAGGTTATCTATCGTCAAGACCCCTATTAAGCGGCTACTCAAAATTTAGTACATGTAGTTTGGTTGTGTTTTGGAAAAAGCCTTGACAGATAAGAGTCCTGAATTAAAAGCGAGGACTGGTAAAATCATTTAAACACGCATTTATTGTGATTGTTTTGACGTGATTCCATGTTCACTAAGCAATTAACCCGATAGTAAATGTTACGAAAACTTGTCTAAGGGTGCGTTTCTTTAAGAAAATCCAAGATTGGATTCTTAAATCTGAAAACGGATTTTGCGTTTCTTTTCTAAACAGATTACTCCAAGATCTCTCGGATCATGGCGCGTCAAAGGAACCGAAGAATCCACTCTGGGCAAGGATTCTTCGATTCCTTTGATGCCGCATGGTCCGAGTGATCTTGGATTAATCTGTTTAGTAAAGAAACGCTAAATCCGTTTTCGGATTTAAGATTCCAGTCTTGGATTTTCGCAAAGAAACGCACCCTAAATGAAGTCAAGTCAAGTCGTAGAACAGTTTATTACTATTCAGCCGTGATCAACTTGTTTAAGAACATTCCGGGACGTACTATTTCTTATGTAATCGTGTCTATAACAAAACTCTCGATCGTGATTCATTGGTTCCTCGCGCGCTTATTTTTCACGTAATCGGCGCGCGGTCACGTGGATGTCCAATTACAGGTATCCAATCTCAACAAGTTGTTACTGAATACTTGTAATTGGATACCTTCGCCATTCGCACGTTATTGAGTTGAATCGATTTGAATCAGGCTAAAGAGTGTGGAATACCATAGATCAAGTACCGATTTAAAAACGCTTTTAGAGACTGAGTTAGCTTAATTAGAGGTTGTAGCCATGCCGAGGCACTCTTTTGTTTCATATATTTTTATTAGGGCACTTACACTACTTACAATACTACCGCTACTTAAGATTCGATGTAGACATTACTTACAAGCTATAGCTACTTATAAAACCATATCAAACACTCCTTACAATACCCGATACTACGGCTACAAACAAATTCTAGTGTTACTTACTAACACAACTTACTTATAACTCATTACTTACAATATCGTAACGTAGGTTACGAAAAAGAAAGTTTTGGAGAAAATTTGTACTTTTATTTAAATTGATCTTAAGCTTTGTTCTCAGTGCAGATAGATTTTTCCGTTTCAAATTTGATTTTGAACTTCTAAGCTTGGAAGTATTTGAGATCTTCTGCAATCCCATAGATATAGTCTGGCTATCAATAAGAGATAATTTAGTGAGGGGCATTCTGAAGCTATAATGCCTATTAATACATCTTGTAAACTAAGGATAACAAATTCTTTTGATAAAGAGTACAAGTAAAATTCAAAATATTTCCTGAAAAGCTTTGAGCAAATATGGTTGAAAAGAAGGTGTATTACGGTTTCCGGTTCAGACTTAAAAAAAGAGCGTTTATCCGTCTGTAGTGTATCATGTAGCACATAATTTGTTACTGGTATATCGAATAACTGATATGCGGCAGAAGAAACACTTTTTCTAATTAATATTGATCCTCAGTTAAGTTAAAATCGCGTTCAGAACTAAAGAATTATTAGAAAATTGTGCTTTTTTACTTATTAACATTGTATAATTAACAAATCGAATGTGGTTTAGCGTTGTCTGTACTCTTATCGACAACGATATGCGTCATCATAGTGATCAAAATGTTGCGGACTCATTAAGCGCAGCCGACTGAGTCCACAAAGATCGAATCGACATTCCTTCAGTTTTAGTGGGACATTTTTTATCCTAGTATGCAATGGGTGACAAAAGTGTTGAGACACTTAACAGTAAATTTTGTTTTTCGAGAGTCCAGGACAAAAGTGTTGGAACACCAAGCAATTTCTCCCCTCCCCCAGTTACAAAGTTGATAATCAGGTGATTTTTTTTCTTTTTCTTTTTTAACCCACGACATTTTTTCAACATTGATTGAGGGGAAGGGGGAATGGGTGATACGTGATCCCCAACTATTTGTCCCGGATTATAAAGACACGTTTTGAAGAGGCTTACACGACGCGACGATCAACTCTATCCGCAATATTGTCAAATCGAACATGGCGGTTTCTTGTATCTTGAGGAAAGCGAGAGTGTTTTCATATTTCTACCACAACAGACCAATACTGACCTCTCCGTCTGGAACGAAAACGTGTTTTAGTGCTCCAGGAAGTTTAGAGGAGGAAAGTTTCGAGGAAATGTTTCGGAATTCTCGATTTGTGAAGATGGGAAGGCCGCAAGGAAAAACAGTGGTTGGCAAAATTTTACACATTGTGGACCACGAAGTCAGCAGAGATTTATATGTAGACTTTGGATGGAAATTTCACGCGGTTTGTACAGAGAAGAAAGGAGAAAAAAGGTACAAATAATAGTTTTTATTTACAAGATTTCTTTAGCGATAGTTTTCAATAAAACCGTGCGTATGTTTTAAGTTTACTGAAGTGAACTGAATTTACAGTTGCTTTTACATCAGAAACTAACTACAGTAACTGTGGTCCAATCGAGTACCATTAGAATTTTTGCAAGTTGTATAATTCACATTTGAAGCAACCTAATGCAAAATGTTAACTGTTCGTGTCAAATGTCTCTCAAATGTTGCAATAATTGATTGCGCTAAGAGAGCTGTTTATTTAGGGTGTATATTAGCCCATTGTAAGAGCACATTTGACTCTATGCATAAAAATTGTGAGTTATTTATTGTCCCAGTGTCAACCTTGACTGTGGGTACATCCCCAGTATCGGCACTGTCTGGTTCAGACATTGTATCCTTAGCCAGTGGCCTTGAGTTTAAGCAGATACCATCTTGTTAGCTACTGCTGAATGCAATTTATGCAGAGGTTTGAGCAAGGCTCACAGTGCCTCTCTTCACCCAGGTGTACAAATGGGTACCAGCAAACTTAATGCTGGGGGTAACCCTGCGATGGACTAGCTTCCCATCCAGTGGGGAGTAGAAATACTCCTGCCACTTCCTGCTACAGGAACCGGGATAAGCTCTGGCCATTTGGCTCAAATGCAGACTTAACCTACCTTACCTCAGGTACAAACTAGGAAACGATTGTTTTCTTTTGCTTGCAGTGGTTACAAAGTAAATGATCTGGTAAGAATAAAGCTGACTGCACTTGAAGCTGCGGGGCATTTTTTGGGACAAGACAGACATATAACATTATGTGAATCTGATGCTACGCTAGAAGGAAAGTTAACACATGACAACTACATTGTGACTGAAAAGGAACTCAGCTGATTGTCAAATAAATTCTCCTTACTTGCTTTCAAAATAATATATTGCTTGTCACTCAACAATCTGTGTATGATAGAGACCGCCCTATATACCAGTATGTGTAATTCAGTTTTACTCGAATGGTGAAGACAAGAATGTTGCATTTTGACCAGGTTGGTCACTTATAAAAACTAAATGTTTTTTTTTCAAGAAACTGCATAAATGCTTCAATGGTATTCCTTATTATTACCTGGCAACATCTAGGCATTCAATATGCTAAAGGGCATCTACATGTAACTACATAGTCCTCAACACACCTTGCCTGGCCTGTAATACTAGTGTATAAACACGTCTATATTATATGTGTGGGTTATTGACCAAGTGTGAGGTTAAGATGGCTGGATATTGGCCAAGTTCTTTTTTTGCACGTTTATGGACTGAAACGGAGTTGAGGTCCATAAACACGCAAAAAAAAGAACGAGGCCAATATCCAGCCATCTTGGCCAAACAAGCTTGGTCAATAAAGGATTTATTATATGGCTTTCAGGGAAATTTTTCTTGCGGGACACGGCAGGTAATCCCGAGGGGACAAGATAGCTCCATCTTGCCCGCTTGGGTAACCAATCACAGTGTAGGATTTGATTCATCTTGCCCGCTCACGGAGCTAGCCATATAATAAAGATGTGTATTATTATTGTCTTAACAAATGTACATTTCATAACCACACACAACTACTCACAAAAAAAATGATGTAAGTTTTATTTTGCAAAACAAATGCATTCTTCAGTGAAATATATTATACAAGAATTGTAGGGACAAAGGCTCTCTGATTTTCTGTTTAACATAATTTTCACATTTTTTATGTTTGTCCCTCTTAATAACAATATAGCTTTAAAACTACCATACATACAGCAATTCATCTTCAAGGTGAAGTGATCTAATTCTGTTGACAAAATAATGTCTCCTCAAGGTGACAGAAAATAACTGTGATTAATTTTGTAATGGGTCTATATAACCTATTACTTTTTTATGGTAAAACTGAGTGTTTTCAGAAATTGAATTAATGAATCTTATCCTGAAAAAATTCAGGCTAAATTTTTTCATATTTGTCACTTGCAATCTGTTTTAATGTTGAAACCATCCACAAAAGTTATAAATTATTGTTTTTCTGTCATTGGTTTGTAAACTAAGCTAAAACTATGAGAATTCTCATGTTGTCAAATTTTTGTCATGTTTTAACACAACATAATACGTAGCTTAGGCTTCTTCATTTTTTCAAAAATAAAAAAAAAAAACAATAAATCTATATTTAAAGCAGTAATAAATAATTAACAATTATTGGACGGGTTGAACAAAATATCATGATTTGTCAGTGCTGAAGTCTGAGGCAAATAATTGATCTGAGAGACATTGACAAATCACAATATTTTGTAATAACCAAGTTCAATAATTGTTTTATCATTCGATCAGCAAGTTTGTTTTCATATTTAATCACTCTCTGATGGCTTAGGAAAGCGATATGCCATTTTTCACTCAAGTGTGGTGACAATTACACATTTGTGAGCAGAATATTATTTGCAGCAAAACACATTTAGACGCTATTATGTGTGTGCAGACCATTATTTGTAGGCAGTTAGTTGCAGGTCACATGGTGGGCTCTCAGCCAAGGAAAAGGGAGAAAAAAAGTATCAAATGATAACATTAAATATTATTGTCTTTATGGACGACACTACTGTTGTCGGTCATGTAACAGGGGAAGAGATCTCATGGCCAGTTCTACTAGTAACACTCCGATTGTGCGCTGAATTACTGAATTTCAAACGGCTGTTAAAAAAATGCATTCACAACACTGTTTTTTCCCTCTCTCTAGCCCAGGGCTACTGGACAAACCCTTAACAGTAATTTTAGATAAAATTTTGCACAGTGGTGCTTAAATAATTGTTATTTTATTCATATTTGATCAAAACATCCTTCAAGAGATTGTCTTTCCTTGTGACTGAAGATGGTTTTTTAACAACTCTTCACAGGCTTGGTGGTCAAATCGCACCGCTTCATCGAGTGGAGAAAATCCCCATCTGCAATTTACAAAATGAAAATCAATTCTACCATAAATATCATGCCATTTACGTTGGTTTATTTTAGCACAGGACTGTTATTAGTTAAATTACACTTTTTTGAATGACAACAACAACAAATACAAGAACTTTTATTTCACCCCCAAGTTAGAAATTACAATGTTATGGAGTAAACAAAAATGATAGGGGTGCTGGCTACCTGAAATAAACTAAGAGTTAATGCCAGGCAGCCAGTGAAAAGAAAAGAAATTTTACATGTTTAGGTCAGGGACACAAAACAAACAAACCTGAAATAAACTAAGTAAGCACCAGTATGTACAGTAGTTTATGTTGTTACTTACTACTTTATGCACTATCAAAATCTCAAATGTTTTCAAGACAGACACAAATAAACAAATGAAGTTTCCAGTTTGCTGTACCTGTCTTTTGGATCAGCTGGAACAGCACAGTGATCTAGCAGGAATTTAACTACCTCAGAACAACCTAAAATGCAAAAGTTGGTAACAATAATTAGTACATCTGGGCTAAAAACCAAATTTACTGGCAGCTCATGCACAGAGGCAGGTTTACTCCAGAAGATATCTTCGCAGACAGACCCTTGTGATTCAGAAATTTGTTTAAGAGACATTTAGAGTAAATAACAGTAGAACCCAGTTAATATTACCATGTTTGGGCCATAAAATAATACTGTCTACAGTTGTTTGAAAGGGATGGTCATATTAAAGAGCATGACAGAATTCCACTGCAGCAATCATATTGTAATGAAATTGATATAGTGATTGCATGAGCCAAGATGCATGTGCTAAGATGTGTAATGGTTGTATTTGAATGTATACTCGCACAAGTTCTAAGACTAAGAGACGGTTTTATGCTGAGTATGGAATGCACAATGTACTCGTAGTACAGGATATATAAGGGATTCACATTACGTAGTGGCCTGTGTGTGTGAGTAGACTTGCCATGTACAAGTAAGCTGAATGTTAACAGGCGAGTAATTAACCCGTTGGCTGTTGGACTCTTTGACTGGAAGTTGTAATTGTCGCCTGCACGCTTTAGAATATGATATCTATTAAAATATTTATTACTGGTAATAGTATCCATTAAAATTAATCATTCATCACTACCTTGAGCTGCAGCTATGTGTAATGTTGTGCGTCCATCATAATCTGTTAGAGTCATGTCTGTACCAGACAGATAATACCTGAAACAACCAAAAATTCAAAATTATACATAGTTACATTTTTCAATAACTATATGTCAGTATTTTTACATCATGAGATTTCACGACATTATACATGTACTTGTATGGTAAAAAGAAGCCTCTGGATAGAATAAGATAGAAATTACGTAAAGGTTAACATGACTGTTACCTTCTTAAGGCTGTCACGTCTCCATAACTTGCAGCATAAAGTAGATATACAACTTGTTCTCCCTGTCAGCAAATTATGCAATAAGTCATTATTTTTTAATTTAGTATTATATATATTATTCCACAGTAATAATTCTTCACATTCTCTAACACAAGAATGCTCACTAGTCAGAGTTCTTGCACTTGCTAGCAGTATCAATGGTAAAATGGCAGCAAAGGGTTTATATGAAGTACGTGACGAGGGCAAAAATTTATGTGAAATGTGAAAAGTAACTCAAAAGAAACTAAAGTAAAATGACTTGTGAATTTATAAATAAACCTATTTGTTAAAACTCTATGTGATATACAAATAATTTGTGCCTTGACCTCTCACTTGTGCATTTTACTCCCTCCAAATCACCCCGTTCCCACCCTCCATTGCTACCCACTGGTAAGCAGTAACTATGGATGTATGGACGTACATTAAGTGCTGAGTCAACATAACGTCAAACAAAGAAAGCTTGGCCTGCTACTAGCTTGTACAATAACTCTATTATATAGTGGAATTCTGATTTCTTGAACTCTCATTTTTTCAAACCTCCCGATAACTAGAACCAAAAGTAGTTTCCCTCTCCTTAGTTGAACACTGTAATTTTACCCCTGATTTTTCAAACCAAATTTTGTTTCCCTTGGAGGTTTGAAAAATCAGGATTCCACTGTACTTGCTTGCATGTCTACTGACACTGAAGTGAGCTGATGAAAAAGTTAACAACAAACTCTGCAACTGGCCTTCCAGCTGATGACCCAATAAGTGCCGCAACTCTCTTATCAGTTACCAGCTATTAATCTGAATATTATTCATTAGCCAAGGCATGTTGCACATTGCTGAGACACTTGTCCTATCAACACCAGGTAACTTACCAAATTTGAGATTTGTATGAGCAGTAGAGATATTGAACACAAAACACATACCTGTATTTCAGCTTTTCTCCTGTGAGGGTCCAATTTTCTTCCCGATGAAGCACCCTTTAAATCATAGTTGTGAAAATCAAAGTAGTTGACAAGTTCCTATCAAAAGGAAATAGTCAGACTTCAACTTAAGAATTCAGGGGTTGTAGCAATATTCTCATCATTGTCATCATCATCATCATCATCATCATCAAAACAGCACCATTGTCAGCATTCTTGTTATGTCGTATAATGTTCGAGGCCTGAATAATATACTCTCATGATAGCTCATACATAATTTATTACCTTACAAAACTGCATTCCTCTGACACTGTTACCATGCTGATCCAAAAGGGGTGACCACACCATGATACCACATACTTTCGGCACAACAATCAAGATTGCACCACTTACACCTGATTTAGCTGGTAACCCAACCTGGATCAATGGAAATCGACACCAAAAAGATTATTCACCCAGTTGTTAATGTAACGGCACCTGTGTGCCTTTTGTGTCACGTCTGTCATGTTTGCCTGACGATTCGAGTTTGCATCATTACTTACATCATTACGTCCCAGCATGCGCTTTAGTTAGTTTTAGTACTTTCAACCACGCGGTGCTCTTGCAGCCCGGAAAGGCGCGAGTTTTCTGTCGTTTCTCGCATTCTACTTTCCCCTTTTTGTTCTCTACCACTCACGGCATTATGTTATTTCAGTTTTGACAGTTTTACCCTGGAATTAAAGTTGTTCAACCCACATGGGCCTTTGTTGTTTCTTTTACAAGCACCCACACCGGTACAGTTAAAAATGGTGAATGTTTAGTTCCAGAAATTATGCATACATGTTTGTGCACCCCATGCATATATGTTTCCAACCCCATGGAAATTCCAATCAGGCTTCATAAATTTCTTGAAATTTTTTGGTCTTATAGAATCCCCCACCCCCAGGAAATTCCTGCCAATTCCTTCTGTGTGAAGAATATGGATATTTTCTGGAACTCCACAATAATAAACATACTAAATAAAGAAAACAACATTACCACAGCTTCTCACACAATGTAATACAGGATTTGTAAATATTTATTGACTTTGACTTTCTCACCACTGAAAATATCTTTAAAACTATAAAATCACTAGAAAACATTTATCCCTATACTAAAAAAACAATTTACACAATGTTACATGTTACAGTCTTGGTATATGTACAGTTAATCCTTCTTACATGAAAAGCAAACTGTCCAGAGTAATCATACATTCCACATGAGTGCATCAGAGACAATGTGTGCTGTACAGTCCGAGAACTAAAAACCTACAGAAAAATAAGCCAAACAAAATTATATGTGGTTTAATTATTGAGATATTATCAATACTGTTGCCATGGTGACCCAGTGGCAGTGATTAGACCATCATAACACACAACCCTGGCACACCAGTCACATGATTGCAGACTTGTACCTGGCTTAGTCGGCAAACCCACCTGAATTGACAGAATTCAATTCCCAAGGGAATAATATCACATACCTTGAAATGGTAAATATTCATGTGACAAGAAAACAGGCATGCACTTCTTGAAAAGGATTTAGTTATTTCAAATCAACTCTCTAAACCTTGGGACTTAACTCATCATCATCATCAGCTCTTATCTTGACATGCGCTACATAAGGTTGATAATATCATGCATAAATTTTTAGTGCACTTCTCTTGTGCATTCACCCACCACTGATGAAGCAGTAAATAGATAATATCTATTAATACATTATAATAAGAAATAATAATTATTATACTCCACTTTTTTCCAAGCTAGCCACATGGCTGTATTTAAGTTTACTTTGCCATGATGATTTTAAAATTTTCAGCCATTGATTTGTTCAAGTTTATTCAAGTATTCAAGTGTATATAATATTCTAGGAGAGTAACATTTTATTTAGCTTTAGCTAGTGGTTTTGAGTCAGAGAACTTACTTTTTGACCAGTAAGTGGACAAATTCCTCCATTGGCCAAAGTTGCAGCCATGACACTTCCAGAATCACAGTTGCTTTCTGTTGAGCAAGTCTGTAATGAAAAGGAAGTCATCATTTTGTAATCAATCATACATTGATTATAAATAGCAAAAAATCTTCCAATCTGGCAAAGAGAATATTTTAAAGCTCATTCTTGTCCCACTCACATGAAAATAAAGTTCAAAAGTATCCATAAGATTTGTATTTGGTGGGAATGCCTGAAGAGAATAAGAGATGAAACAATTTATTAGTTAAATAATGTAATGTAATAAGCTGGTTTAACTCTGATAAGATAGGACACTCTCAACCTTCTTGAGCAAAACAACTGTTGATCTTACTCAGTTACAATATGCCAAAAAAATTGCCAAGGGTAGTATGAGCCCAAACTGGAATTTCCAGAAGGGTGGGGGTGAAGGTCAAACCAAAATATCTTACATGAAGGGTATGCATATTTCCAGGAACAAACACAAAGCAAACATCAACAATACCCTGCCTAGGGCTGCAGCAAGTGCCATTGCATTTTGTTGGTGATGGGTGGTTAAACAGGAAGTGTGGGTCTTGTGACTTGTGTGACTGCAACAAACTCACAGCTTCCTACCCACCACAGCCTAGCCAAAGACTTGCTGGGAAGGATGCCAGGGGAAAAGAGACCAAGATGTACATTTTATTATTTGTTTCACCTTGTGAGCATTCATGTAGTATCCTAAAGCATAGTTTCTGTCAGCTGTCTCGCGCTCAGACAGAAACCTGAAAGAATTGATGGCAAGGTTGAGCTAAAACATTATACTAGAAAATTTGTAGTATGACTGAGTATGAGTACAAGATTGAGGGTGAGTTAATGACTTTTCAGTTCTAGATTGCAGGTGTCACATTGTCTTGCCACTTACCTGTCTCATCCTAGGAGCTACTCTCTCTACCTAAAACCAACATGAAGAGCAAGGGCTCTGGAAACATCACTAGTTTGAAACTGGAATTTAATTGTACCGTCTAGTACTCTATCTTGTACTCATACTCCAATCTTAAGGTCCCTATAGTTAACAACAGAAGTGGCTCACACTCCTATGTACACTTGGTAATTAACAATTGAGTAATATATATTATTACAAAATGACAATGAACACAATCTTTAAGTTAGACAAAAAAGCACCTACGTTGCATTACTGAATCCAATGTATTCTCCCCCAGCTACTTGCTTAAACTTCCCCTGAACCTGTTAATTTTCCAAAACAAAAAATTACAAGTCAGAGAAGTGTCAGGTTATCCTCTGCAGCTCAGATCCACTACAAATAAATATTAGTCTTTAGAACTGGTCCACTGGCCTGGTTGGCAAGGATGCTGAAATTATGTTGTATCTCCCACAAAGACTGAAGAAAATGATATCCTATCTATATAAATATTAATTTTCTCCTGAAAATTCATAGAGATCAGGGAATATTTATTTATTATTTCTTACCAGCAAGCTTAGAGAAGATTATAATTCAATTCAATTAATACTTCTCAAACTCATTATTTTCAACTCTCTTCTCAATGTTTGGATATGTGGTCAAACACAATCTTTCATGTTTGATATACCACATCTTAAGTTATTTTTAAATGATATCTCATTTAGTATTTAAAATAAAGTTGTTGTCTTATTCATTCAGTAATCATTTTTGACAGGATTTATTAAGATTCATTTGGCAATTTATGTTACGCTCATAATTTTAAGGGCTGAGAGTGAATTGTTCAATTATTATTAGTTTTATTTAATTAGTGAAGATAGTACTTGATTTAATCCCAAAGGTAACTGGTATTTTATCATTCTATCATTTTGCTGTGTACTTACATATTCGCATCTGTCAGCCAAGGGCAGCTCAGGCTGCAAAAAAATGTGACTTTAATTTAATATGTATTTTCAACAAAGTTTGCCAACAGCATGAAAGGAAACCAGCGAGTTTGTCTGGTCAGAAGAACTAGACAAGTTCGTGATACTAATCAAATGGCAGATGCAGCATGGTATATTTGTCATGAATCGCTCAACATACATAGCACATGTACAGCCTATACTTTTTTCCAAATTACTAATCAGACATGTTTGCATCTTAACACATTTTTATGTATTCAGTTAATTAAAACACTGGCAAGACAAAATATCATAATTATATCTAAAATAAATTAATGGAGTAAATATTATTAAATAAATATTATAAGAGAAAAATATATCATAATTATTATTTATAATAAATTATAATTATGAAAAATATATTATAATAATTATAATTATTTCCAGATAGCTTTCACAAATATTTAAACAAAATATTTATCACCTACCTTTTGAAGTGCACATAGAACTAGGGCACCAGAATTTAACATTGGATTGTGAGGCTGATCTACAAATCAAGAAAAATCATATTAACAAACAGGTAATTAACAATTGACTGGTGCGGTATATTACAATTTAATACTAACCGTTGTTATTCAAGTGTAAATAATTAAATGCTTGCCCACTGGGTTCATGTCCGACGTATTTATGCACCTAAAGAAGCAAAAACATAATCTAAGCTATAAAGACATCTTTGCACTTTGTTTATAATTTACTCAAAAAGTGTCTGGAACCCTGATCAAGCACCATCCCATAAGCAAAAAAGTGCTTCAAACACAACAGTATTTTTTTTTGTTCCGGAGCTGGGGATACCTGTAGGTTTAATGTACCATGTAATGCTGATTTTGCGAACCTCCAAGGGAAACAATAAAAGGAGGAAACAACTTTAGGTTTGAGTTATTGGGAGGTTTGAAAAATCAAGGATTTGATAAATTGTGATTCCACTGTATATATAAATTCAATGAAAACTTAATATAAGGATTTTGAAAAGTTGGGCTATTTTGTAATTGGAAGAATTGAATTGCAGCTCTTTGTAGGGACTGGGGGAGATGGGGCTGGTATTAGGCTATAACCCTACCACTTTCTTGCTTGGGTCAATTTTTTACAGCTCCTGACCAGATGACATGTACATGTATAATGTATGAATTTTACCACTTGAAAGAAACAAAACAATGGAACACTGACCCCTGGTGCTTGTTTGCATTGGCAAGAGTTTTTAGCCCCATCAAAATGGTCTCTGTGGTGGTCCCTGCTTTTATTTGTTACAATTTCTTTTTCTTGAGAAAACTAACCCTCCTTCTCTCCCTCCCCTTGGGACTTTTAATTTTATTGAATAATTTAACAGTAAACCATAATTGAAATTTAGTGACTCACCACCTCTGCTGTTAGATCCTCTAAAACAATTGGATAGTGCAGGCACTTGGACACTGACTGAAGACAAAAATGATCTCTGTAGTCCCCAATAGCAAATCTAAGAAAGAAGAAACATAATCAGTTGTTTTTATTCAACAAAATGCATGGAATCAGTATGTGTGCAAAGTACCTCTGTCCATCTACAGAACAAACAGCCACGCCCCACAGGTCAGGGTCGAACTTTGCCAACTGAGGAATGTAATCAGCAACCTGCAAAAATGTTACCATGAGTCATGGTCATGTGAAACTCCTTGCAAATCAGACCATCTTCCTGCTCATAAAAAGTCCAAAATAATTGAAAAAAAAAAAAACATTGTGGTCAATTTAAATGACGTCTCACAAATTACTCTGACAGAAAAGGTTCTTTTTAAAATTATACATTCTCGCTATGAACATGGTTCCAGTGTACACTTAGTATTTTTACATATTGTAACATCACCTTTCCTTCCTTGTTTTCTTTACATTTATTGTATATTTCCTCAATAGGCTTTGTCAGTTGACTAAACTCTGGAATCACAAGATCTCCACGAAGAGCGTTCTCTATCAGGACAATGTTTTTCTGTATGGATCTAAAATTAAGCCAAACAAAATGCTTTTGATTATCTCCAACAGTGGCACTTAACTTTCTGTCACTAAACACCACACATGATGTTCATTACTGCCCCCTAGATGGGATACTGGTCCATCGCAGGGTTACCCCCAGCATTAAATTCAACAGCACCTATTTTTTCACCTGGCCAGACAGAGGTACTGTGAGAATTAAGTGTATTATACAATGACCCTGGCCAGGGCGTGAACCCAGACTTGAACACGTGCACTGACCTTCTGTTCAAGCCTCCAAATGGTTACTGCACTATTATGAATGCCGCTGCATTTGTCACAATTGGGTGTCAGTAGCTATTGATAACTTTTTATTGATTTATTGAATTTATTTATTAATTAATAAAGTACAGTGTGATTACTACAACAAGGTCACCTGACAAAATTTTCCACAGAATTAATGAATGAAAATTGTGCAGGTTAACAATAGTTTTACAACAAATCATCCATGTAATCAAGCTGTACATCACAGTACAAAGGCAATGTTGGGTGGCCTTGGTTAGACTGTAGTCGCACTGTAATACCTTCTGAATGTTCCTTCATCCACAAAGCCTTCAAAATTTTCTTGCTGCAAATATTGCTGAAAGTTTGTCATTGTTTCCTTCAGTCTTGGATCTTTGACTCTTAAACCAGCTTCTCTAAGAGCCTGCAATTATTATAATTTTGAACGCAAAGTTAAGTGTTAAAACCATTGGATTGAGAGCATAAAAAGTGCTAAACTTGTTTTCCACAAAAATCATGTGTCCCTCTGTTCCTCTGCTCTATGTTTAATTAAAGCTGGTTTTCACTAGCAATGGAGTCGGAGTCGTACATGAAAATCAAAAATCAGAGTCTTAAGCGGGGTCATAAGCTCAAAGGAAGCAGAGTTGAAAGAATCAGAACGTTTCCATTTCTTCTGATTCTGTTTATAGCTCCATTGCTTATGATCTAATGAAAACTATATTGTCGGAGTCGGAAGAAGCAGATCGAACTGACCAATATCACAAGGCCTAGAATTCAGCATTGTTAGTGGTTGATTTGTCTGCTTCTGCTTCCGGCAATGTAGTTTTCACTAGATCGTAAGTGATAGAGTCATAAGCAGAGTCATTATTCTACTTCTGACTCTGTCAGTTTGAGTTTCACTAGAGAAACTCATATCACTCTATGCTTCTGAATATGACTCCAACTATGACTATATATTGCTAGTGAATAACAGCCTTTAGCTAGACTTGCAAAAATGTTTGCTTTAATTCCATTTTATAGTTAGCTGTAAGCCTCAAGTTCAGTGATGTTCTCATGAATTAATCCCATGGTATTGAACTTGGCTATGTAATTTGCATATTTTTAGTTGCTTATTAACTATAGGACTCTAGAAATAAGTCTGTTTGCAGGTATTACCTGCTTATCTTAAAGTGAGATCAAGATTTCTCCAATTCATAATAGCTTGACAAGTTGAAACAAAAAAAATCATAGCCATTAGTATGTAATAAGTCTATAATTTTGTCCAAAAAATTACCCCTGACCAAAACTACAATTTCCGGAGGAGTGGTGTTGGGGAGATTTCAAACCAAAAAAACTTCTGTAGGAGGGGTACAATAAGCTCTGGAACTGCACAAATATTAGACAAGTTACTTACGCCAATAAATCTGGCAACAGGCACATTGCCATCTTCATTTGTGAGGACTCGGTATATCATATCTCGATCTGGTCCACTACAATAAATAACAAAATAATATTGCAACTTGTCAATCTCTCAAAGATATTAACTTTGCTTACAGTTTGGCTATACAAGTTATGTTATTCTACCCATAATTTTCACCAGTTTAGGCAAATTATACTCCAACTTATGAAAGATAGCATCGTGTACATTTTAAGACTTAAAATTTATAGGCAATAAATAACTGTCAGTGGTTTCATTGCACTGACGGACCGAAACATTAAATTCTAATAGGTGAGCTTATACTTCCGTGTACAAGATGATTAAAAATTGGAAACGTACTTTCAGAATTTTTTAACCTTACAAGACTTACATGAAAGCCTGGCAGCATATAAATGATAGGAAAAGACAGTATTAAAGAGTCTGTTAAAATTGATACATGATACAATTGTAGAATCTGTTCCACGAAAATTATACCAACCTGCTTATTCTACTTCTACTGCTATAAATGTGCCGCGAAAATGGTCTAAACAAAGTCGCAAGCCTTCGAAATACTCGCTGAAGCTGTGGGTTGCCGTCTCTATTTACAGCTTGTTTACAGACACGCATAATCATCGCCATATTGTTTACTTTTTTCAAAACAAATGCTTCGTTAGCCTCGATTCAAAAGATCAAAGTTTTCTACCAGGCGTTAATTTTTAATCGCGAGTCTGGGCTAGAGGTCTGGAGCCAAGCCTCTGCTTCCCGCCTCTTTTAAGTTCAAAATGGAGAACTTTACTGAAGATGTCGGTTCTCTCGCAAACATTTTGACGAATTTACTTAACAGCAGCTCAGGAAACGTTACAGAAACAAAGTTTCTGACATCAGATTCACAACACGGGTATATTATTTGGGCCATACCGCCGAAAACGTACCATCCGTTGCGAAGAATTGTCGGTAAAAGTTCAAGCGGGTTTTTTATCGTCGGCAAAAGTTTACAAGACTGCGAAGATACCCCGGATTCAGCAAACCAAACGAGCTCTAACCTGAAAAGATTCAAGAGTGAAAGAGTCCCAGTCGGCACACCGCTTTCTCAAGAGGTGTTTTATCTCACAAATAGCGAGCCCTTGCAATCTTATGCCGGCGTTAGCAAAGAAGATGGCTGCAATACAAAAGGTTGTCTCAGTGAATGGTTGTTGTCACAGGAAAATGTTTTCCCGTGTCCACTAGAAAGTGCAAGATACTTTCAATCTATTTATGCCAATGCACTGAGAGGTGAATTGCAGCCTTTGGAGATATGGGTGTACGTTGATGGGAAAAATCCCCAGGGGATTACCTATCTTGGCATGGTCCCTGAAGAAAATTGTGTTCACTCCAAAACCAAGGACATTGAAATTGTTAGAAGGAATTCTATGAGACATGTGATCTACACCAGCAGGAATGTGCCGATACTGGCTAAGGAAGATCTACCAGAGTTGAGTGTCTTCTTACGGCATCATCTGTCTTCTAGTTCATCCACTGCCTTTGTCGAGACCCATGGTTATGCCCTCCATGAAGTGATGGGTGCTTCAAGTTCTAACAGTCAAGAATGTAAAAATAGTACAATTGCTGTAGAGTTGACGTGGAGTGGGGTCAACTCTCTACTTCAACCTCATCCACATTCATGCGATGGCGTTCTCCACATTAAGAGCATTCCTGGTAGTGTTCACCTGGCCACTCACTCATTGTTCCTGGAATTGGTACAAGTTGATCAATTTTCCAAGGTCTTAGAGAATGAAGATCTTCCTTGGCCTGTTCCTACAACTGCTGCTGCAAATCCAGTCTCTTCACAAATGGATGCATTCTTTGCCAAGTTAAATTCCAGCAATGTGTTTTCACCAACAGTCCAAGAAGATGAGGAAGAAGGAGCAGAAGAGCGCACCTTTGCTGAGGCGTCAATGGCTCACTTAACTTTTCAAGAGTTTGCTCGAAAGGACTTGGACTTCACTGAGAGACTTTGGCTTTTATTGAAGGATTGTGTCAATGAAGATGATCTCATTTCTACATTGCAAATGTGCAATGTAGCGTTATTCAGTGGCCGATGTCAACCAGTTGTCCACAGCTCAAACATGACATCTCTGGCAGTGTTTATCCGGGATCTGCTGCAGTTTGAAACAAAAGAACAGCAGGAGAAACTGCAAAACAGAGCCAAGCAGTTTCTTTCTCTTGATTTAGCCATCAAGTGCTTAATAGAAATTGGCTGCGAAAAACTTGCCCGAGATTACACCCAGTTCTTCATTCACCAGGAGCTAGCAACCATGGGGCAACTGGCAAGCTATCTCAACAGCAATGTCCCAATTCATACCAGAGTCTCAAACATCAAGAAACTTCACCAGACGCTTGAACTGGTTGTTACAGCCAAATCTGTTACTCGACTAGGCCACGAAAACTTACGAGCCTTGACACAGAGTGCTCTCACATACTACCAGTCACACGCTGATAGTCAACAACCCATGTTCTCCTTGTCACTGCCAGCATTTGGATCAACTTCTGGGGCAGCCGTAAAGAGCTTCTGTGCCTCGTCTAATCCTGCAGTGTGGTGTGTTGCAATCAAGTCCAAGACAAAGATTGGAAGTCATACGACCATTGTGCAGCTAAGTACAAGTTGTCCAGGAAATGTTGATGCTTCTGAAAGCCCTGGGTTTGATGCCACTGAGCTGAATGATGATGACTTTGACCCAGACAAAGATAAATTTCAGTATTTTCTTTCCTGTGCGAAACAAGTGTTCATGCCAATTATTCGATAACCAAATGGACTATGATGACTGGATGACATTCACTTAGATTTAACAAATAAGCATTTAATCTATCTGTTATTGTACTCTTTCAAATCTTGGATGCATATGAAAAATTTACAGTGAAAAGAATAAATTGAGGTTCAAGATATATAGTTGTGAGGATTGCAAACATAGTCTGTAAGGGTAACATAAAGTCTGCATATGAGCCAAGTGGCCCATTAGGCTGGAGCTTACCCCAGTTTCTGTAGCATGAAGCCTCTTACTCCTTGCACTAGTGCCTTTTTAAATTTGTTTTGCTGATCCAGGATAATATTAATAATAATAAATAATAATGAATTTATATTTCGTGAGGAGGCCTCCAATCACCTAGAGGTGGTTTTCAGGGGGGGTCCTCTAAAAAATAAAAGTCTAAAAAATGTAATGTCTAAAATACAGAATAGTAATAATGTTCTTGTTTCCTTAAGTTTCACTCATCTTGTTTTGCAAAAAATGCAAACAAGAGTTCACTTGAGCACTATTTGATGAACTTGCTTAGCTGGACCATCTCATCTTTCAAATGTCATCTCTCCTGAGGAATGTAGTCAAGAGAGACTTGAAATTTGCATAAAATGTGTCGTAAAAGAACAGCATCACAGAGTTAGTGAATTAGATCATGTTCTATTGGGATCAACCATTTTTGGTTGGTTGGCTTAGTTGGGATTTTTTGCGTTCTATTGGGGAAAAACCGTTTTTGGTTGGTTTGGTTGATCGACATTTTCAACTGGCCTCAAACCAGGTGAAACGGTTGTAAAAGCTTTTTGCATGATTATGTAGCGTGATTGTAGTTCATGTACAGACTATTCCCAAGAGTTACTGCATTTCAACCAAAAACGGTTGGAAAAGTATTTCTATCGAGAAATGTCAACTGTATGAACCCAAACCAGTTGCAGTTGAAACAATTGATTGCAATAGGACATGACCTTAGTGTTTAAACTTTGAATTTTGATAATATCAGGGTCACTTGACCTTTTGATGAAAAAAATTTGAGTTCATGATGACAATGATGATTTTTGCCAAAAACTGTTTTCCATTGTGGTTTAGAAAATAGCCATGCCCATCTCACGGAAAGACATTAGAAATTCCAAGGAGGTGAGGGCCCAAGAAGCCAAGAATGGTACATGTATGAAGATCTATGAAGCCAAACTGGAATTTCTGGAGGGGTGGGGTGGGGTGGTTCAAACCACACAAGCCCTGTGGAGGAAGCTGTGGATATTTTTTGGAGCAACACATTTTGAGCAGTTCACCAGAAAATGAAACTAATAAGAGGTGTAAAATGTTGTGCATTGTTTTACCAGTTTATTGTGAGTTGCTTTGATTTTGAGAATAATTTCCAAGAGAACAGTTATATTTTTCACATAAAGTTCAAATCTATAGTGATTCCAAGGTTAAATTCTTTTAGGTAAAAAACTGCCAAAACTTAAATATACAAAAAGGAACAAATTACGAGATGGATAACAAATGACAGTCTTTAAGATTTCTAGTTCAGTTCTGGCGCAGCGCCAGGAACGTTTTCGTGGCACTCTGTGACGCAACGCGATGTAGCTAGCTTTTTCGTGACAAAGCGTCATTCATGGGAGGTCATGTGTATCGTATCACCTTAAATTAAATTAAACGTGTCCAAAAATGTACAATTGTATGATCGTTAGAAACACAGGAAACAAGAGCCTCACGAAAGCATTCATTTGACTTAACCTGTGGATGTCACCTTCCCATCTCTGCCCTCCGTCTTGTTTGGAGCTAAAGATAGAGTCCTTCTCGAGTTCGCATTCCTCGAAGTCCCGCCGCTGTCATGTCGGATCTAGCGAAACTGCGGGGAAACGCCATGAAGCGGTCGGCTAGTTACAATGGGTTGTCTTTCGGTTTGCCTAGCAAAATTGATGAACTGAAAGTCGACGACAGTTTGTTAGATCCTGCGGCATTTTCGGCCGAATGGAGCGCTGTTTTTCAAAACCAAGGAGGCTGTAAGTCACTGATAACATCACCAAATCACGCAGTTGATTGCTCAGTTTCAAAAGGATTTGGGAGTGGATATGTCGGCGCAGAAAAGGCCGATGTTAGTTTAACTGAGCTTAGTGATGCCTCTAGTGGAAGCGATGCTTGGCAGGAGGAATTGATTCTTCGTTTGAGAAGACAGGAAGCGGTGATTGAAAAAGACAAAGCCAGGCTTGAGGAGGAGGTAAAAACCCTCCAATTAAAGTTGGAATTAGAGGAAGACCTCCGACGAAATGATAAAGAATGCATGGATATCTTAAGAAGCCACATTTCAAAGTTGGAAGGAAAGCTACAGAGCAGCGAGAAGAAGATTAGAGAGTTAGAACACGAGAAACAACGACTCGAAGTGAACTCGGTTTCACCCGCAACAAAACCAGGTGAATTTGCTCTCGTAAAGGCGCGCTTGGATGCAAGCGTGGCCACTATTCAGGCACTTGAGACGGATTTGAAGAGGATCAAAGGAGAAAAAGCTAAGCTTGAAGGCCAGGGAAAAGAGTCTCAAGACATGTTGATTAAGCTTGAGCATCAATTACGCAGCGCGAATAAAGAACTTCAACGTCGAGAGAACCGAGTCAATCAACTCGTGGAAGAAAGAAGATCCCTGGAGGACTATCAGATCAAGGCTCGCAGCTTACAGCGGAAAGATCAGAAATCCTCTTATGCACTGCAAATTCAAATTGTAAATCTGCAAGAAAAACTGGAGATTTCATCCAGGACTAATGAAGAGCTGGCTAGCGAAAAGGAAAACTTACAAGCTAAAGTCAAACAACTCGAAGACAAAATAAAGGAGCTGGAGGGAAGCTATCGTTCCAAACTCGAGCAGGCTATGGAAAGATTAAAGCGACAAAAATCTCACACCGAAGAAACTCATAACAACAAAATGAATGGACATTCAAGAGATTATATGTCTTCAAGTGTGGCTTCATCAGATCCCCTGATGTCAGAAGAATACCAAAGTAAAGCGGTTGGTTCTTTTGGCACTTTCTCAAGTGGACAGGACAAAATGTCAACACTTGCAGCGTACACTTCTGCCTTGTTAATGGAATTAAACAAACAAATACCGGAAAACTCTTGTCAAGAATTTGATTTAGCCTCCCTGGTGGCTAGTTTAAAGGAATTCCTTGATAAAATATCCACTGGTTTTCCACAGACACTACAAGAGGCCAAATTTATAGCAAAGCCCTTGAAACTGACTGGTGGTGTGAAAGAGCCTTGTCAAGAGGAGATTGTATGGGAGAAAAAAACACAAACTGTAAGTAAACAATTTTTCATGTGACAGGTTTGGTTTCAAACTGCAGAATTTTGTAATGTGCACGTCCAGAAAATATCCACACTTTCCCCACAGAAGGAATTGGAATTTCCTGGGGGGTGGGGGTTCTGTAAAACCAAAAAATATAAAGAAGTGTGTAAGGCTTTATTGGAATTTCCCGACGGGTGGTGGGGTCTTAGAGAAAATCCCTTCTGTGGGGGAGGTATGGATATTTTCTGGAACTACACAATGAAAGTAGATTTTAGAATAGAAAGTTAGGGGTTACCAAGGAAAAAATGGGCAGGTTATACTTTGTTGGGGGCTGCGGTAGGGGTGGGTGCTTCTTGAAGGGTCAGTGTAAAGTGCAGACTGCGGACTGCAGACTGCAGACTGCGGACTGCAGACTGCAGACTGCAGACTGGCGGTAAAATACAGCCTAAGGGTAAAATACAGACTGCAGACTTTTTTGAGTGTATATTGTAATATTTCCATTAAAGTATTTACCGTCACACAGGGTTATTCAGGCTTATTACAGTGAAAGTCTGCACTCTGGTTAGACTGAATATCGCTTTGATTAGATCAAACCGAATATCACTCCGGTTAGCCTAAATGTCACTCCAGTTATCCTGAATATCACTCAGGTTAGCCTAAATAATGCTCCAGTTAGCCTGTTTTCAGTTAACTCTCAATGATTAAAATGGTAATAGGATTTAGTTAAAAAGTCTGCAGTCTGCAGTCTGCAATCTTCATTTTACACT
The DNA here is from genome assembly GCF_042242905.1 of Orbicella faveolata. Taxonomy (NCBI): domain Eukaryota; kingdom Metazoa; phylum Cnidaria; class Anthozoa; order Scleractinia; family Merulinidae; genus Orbicella; species Orbicella faveolata. The sequence goes on from NW_028301563.1 coordinate 33,569,998, forward strand.
GACCGGTTTGAAAACGTTTTGAGTTATAATAATTATTTTATATATATTGTGTTATTTAGTATAAATATCATTTGTCATATACAGTGGTATATCCATGTACAGTGGTAACATTTTTTCAATATTTCAATTCAAAGGTCAATGAAAGTCAAAGAGATGGCAGTAATGGGTAAGTTGTCATTAATGTTAAATGTGATGAATTTCTCCAGCCACAGACAGAAGAACAAATGCCCATCTGTACTTCAAATGGACGACTCTCTTCTCTTGCTTGCTTCTTCCCTGGCCAAGAGAATAAATTTGACATTTGAACCAAACAATTGCCTACGACTTAGTCTAGTGATTTCATTCTTTCAAGATATTTGTAGTGTTCCCAAATGGTTATTACTTTAGCACAAAAAAGTAAAACCTGTGGCAACAGCTTACGAGAGACACTTTGAGAGAGAGGTCAAATTTTATTTTGGCTACAAGGTCTTTAAAGTGCATGATTAGCCAAAAAAAAATCTGGCCATAGTTGTTCGAAGGTTGGACAACGCTATCTACTAAGTAGATAATCACTATCCGGTGGATAAGCATCCTCGGAGACCCAGGGGCAGTTAATTGGGGCAAGAGGAAATAAATCGGGCAAAAGAAATGAAGCGTCGCAGGTTTCATTTCTTTGCCCGATTTATTTTCTCTTGTCCCAGCTAACTGCCCCTGGGTCTCCAAGGATGGTGGATAAGTGTTAACAAAACAAACCAGGCTATCTGTTGGATAGTGATTTATCCAGTGGATAGTGTTATCCCCTTTTTAAACAACCCAAGACGTTTCTGAAATCTGTCATGCCCATGAAGGCTACAGGGTGCTGCTAGATTCCTACTGGATGACAATAATCACAAGAGACAAAATTTCCCCTAAAATATCACAGACCTATTTTCATCAACAAGTTTTACATACCCTCTGTCAGGCAGTCTTTGGCAAGGCTCTGAATTAAAGTGGGTATTCTGTGAGTAGGTAGATCCCAGTATCTTCCCTGAGGAGTGTTTATGCACAGGATACCCAAATATTGTCCTAGCTTACGGCCTTCTTCTCCCATGAGGCACAATGGCCTTATGGTTAGTGCTTCGACTCTGAATCCAGCATTCTGGATTCAAGCCCTGGCTGGTGTCATTTTGTTGTGTTCTTGGGCAAGACACTACTCTTGCAGTGCCTTTCTCTACCGGGGTGTATAAATGGGTACCGACGAATTCATGCAGGGGAGTAGATATACTACTAGTTGCTTTATGCTTCAGAGACCGGGATAAGTTCCAGCCTGATGGGCCACTTGGCTGATATGGAGACTTCACCTTTACCTAACAATGACCTTCTTGTATCTTAGTTAACACCCGGGTTTGTTCTTTCTCTCTAGCACACCAAAGGCTCCACTCTTCATGGTGCAGAAAGTGACTAGGGAGAAATTTACGACGTATCGACCTGATCTCTGGGAAAGAAGACAAAATGCATCCAAAACCAGCTCTCATGCAAGACACAAAAAGAAAACTCAAGTTTCAGAAGTTGAAAAAAGATAGAAATAATAATACATACAATTAATGATATATCTAATTTCATTACATTATAATAGTTAATAATTTCTGACAGCATTATATATCTTTATAATGCAAAAGTTGGCTGTTGTTTTGATTATGGTGAAGATTTTGGCCAAATCTTGTTACAATGCATTTTTGATGGGTTGAACCAAGTGTTCTGTGTTTACTGGCATGTAATGTGTTGACCATTTCAGTCAGACATGTCAGTAGGCAAAATGAGAAAACAATGACCAATGCATGCGAGAAATTTGAGATGTTACACACATCTATGCAATGGGACTTAATCTTTGTTTGCAAAATCCAGACTTTTAAACTTTGGTGCAATCTGTTAAACTAGCCTCCAGAGAGAATACAATGTTATGCAGTGTATTTATTTGTACTTTACTCATTGGTTGGTTGGATTAGACATAACTTGACAGGTATAAGTAACGGATAATCATTAATAACTACTTATTAACTGTGAGTGAGGCCTTAATGGGAAAATCGCAAACTGCATGGGACCTATACAGCAAGGCCGAGATTTGAGATTTTCCTGTGAAGACCAAACATTCGAGGTCAAATTTAAGCTTTTTGCTTTGGTTTTGCAGACCAGTAATCGGCCCATAGGCATTACGGGAGACTAATGTGCATGAATTAGCGAATAAGAGCACAAGTTAATATATCGGCCACAACCACAAGCTTTATGATAATATTGCTTAATTTAATGTTTATGTCAACCTTTTTTGCAACCTGGTATAATTTGTATAATTATGTTTGCTCGTTAAACTCAGTGAAGTTTTAAAATATTTTAGTACCTGGAATCTGTCCTTATAAATCAAGCTGCACATGTATATTGAATATTTAGGATTTTAAATTACATGCAGTGAATTTAAGTGGTTCCTAATATACGACAAACAGTGAAATATTGTTAAATACAATGAAATTGCCGGATTTTGTGGAATATGTAAAGTACATAATTTGTACATTTTTATGTTCTCATTGGTTATATCCAGTCCACAGAACGGGATAAAAAATGATAAAAATACCCCTTGATATAAGACTTGAGTTAACATATGATTGATTGTTGAATGGATGAAAACTATTGTCTTCGAGTCAAATTTTATTGAAAGTAATAGTAATATGTTACAAATGGCAAAATTTGGCAGGCTCAACTATGACATGGTCTTTTTCATCAATAATTCACGATATGTTATTTTGCAGATTCACAAGTGGCTGCTTTTTTACTCTGAGCGTTTCCTCAAGAGAGGAAATAAGGAGTGAAAACAATTTGGAAAATGGCACAAATTGGGGACAAAGCAAAAAATGCATTTTACCTTGATTTACAATAATTGACTCAAGGGAAAGTAGGGCCTACTTGTTGTCAAGCTTATTGTTGAAAATGCTGCGTCGCCTTTGGTTTTTGCTGTATGACAAGCAAAGATGTTTTGCTTGTTTACACTTAAGCTCCAGTGCTTGGTTTTTTCAGAGGCTGGATAATGGTATCCTCTGGAGAAATCACTATTTAATGGGCAAGTGTTGACAAAACATATGCCATGCACTGGATAGTAATTTTATCCAGTGGAAAGCTTTATTCTTCTTTGAACAAATAGGGCTTGACTGAAAAGTTATGGCCAGCTCACAACTTTCAAGTCCGGTTTAAGAGGAATTGGAAACACACACTGCAAATACCTTTAAGTGTTTATCAATAGGCCATGTTTGATATATCAATATTCTAACATGGCTCCAAGGCTTTCAGGACAAACTTATCGATTAGGTGGAGTTTTCTTTGTATCCAAGTCTCTTTTGGGAATGAAAGACACCTGAAAGCCTTGTATCCATGTTAGAATATTGATCTATCCAACATGGCCTATTGCTAAAATATATAATATCAGTACATTGTAAGCAGTGTTTAAACCCATGCATTTATAATATTGTAAAATTTGCCTTGCTGTGATATATATTATATATATTCTAAAAAAATTAATAAACCGTCTCTGGAATAAATTGCTTGATGTACTTGTAATTTCTATTATGCCAGTGACTCTTGCTGCAATCACAAGGGAGTTGCATATTAACTTCATAAATTAATAACACCCTTGTAAGAACTCAACCATTGAAATGTTTGCCTTCACAAGAATATTTTATTGACTTGTTTATTTGTGTTCTAACTGCACTCTTGTGTTTCTTTAAACTTCCCCACAAAACCACAAAGATCTGTTGCAGTGCAAAATTCTACCATCAATGTACAAGAACTTAAGACCAAATGCAAAGAGAGCATTTGATCAAACTAGATTCTTAACCCTCCCATGTCCACCCCAGACATCAGGATTAATATTTTCAACTAACATTTCTTTCAATGGCCTGGGAGGAGACAGGTAATGTGTCACTGATTCAGGTGTATTTTACAAGTTGTAACTAGTTTTTAACAGTATCAAAAGTCAATGCTTCACCTGCAAATACTGATGAATTCCTCTTTTAAGCAAAACAATGATTTACAAGAACGCTAGATTGTTGCATTTAGACTGGAACGAGTAACAAAATTGGCACCGATTTGCTCTGTATCTTCTAGTTGGTGAGAGAGTTTGAGACAAGTGGCACAACCAACCTCCCCCACCCCTGAACAATTCAATCCATTAAGATACCCCAACTAACGGATACTTGAAGTTTACTAAATACAACTTACAATATCATACGTAGTTTTGCGTATTTTAAGAACATTTTAACTAAAACAATTACAGCAAAAATGTTCAATCATGAGTCATCAATCTTTGCAAGAAAGAGTGAGGTGAGCAAAATACATTAAGCAAATAGTTAATCCCAGGTGCATGTAAAGTTATACAAGCATGTTAACAAGTGCATGGAGAAGCATGTCCCAGAAGTGATCATAATAAGTCACAAGGGTTCATACATGTGGCAGTGTTCAACAATGCATGAGGCGTAACTTTACTATTCCCTATACAAAATGTTCAAAAAATAGTGTGTGCATAATTTGTGATAAACTTTAAGGTGAATTATTACATGATAATGCATTTGAAATATATGAATTCAAATTGACCAATCAGCACACATCAACTTCTTGAACATTTTAAAAATATTTATAAGACAGTGATATTATTATACATCCCTTTGGAACTACAGTTCACACCACTACAATAATCTGGGCATCTTTACATTTCTGTAGCTTATGGAAATTTGCTTGTCTTTAAAAATGACTCTAGTGCACTTTCCTCACAATTTTTTTTCCAGGTTTCCCAATACATCACCAGAATCTTGTTTGGCAATACTAAAGAGGGTCCAAAACTTGGATGTCAGGGGTAAGAATGCAATGCAAATGAACCCAGTCATGAGTGCTTGAACCCAGAGACCAACACCCCTCAGCCATTTTTACACCACAACTTCAAAACTGACCAAGCTTAAATCACCTATCTACATTTCTCATGTCGATTGGCTTTGAACTCCATTTAAGCCATCATCTGTCAAAGTTAATTGATGTCAATAATTTTGTGCAGCTTCCCCGGAGTGACTTCAGCCATGAAAATCCTCTTTGCAGAATATAACAAATACAAAATTCTCCCCCAGGGAAATTAATACATTGACCAACATTAGCAGAAAATTAAAAGCAAGAACTTTAAAATCTGTTATTTTCCTTTGCAACATTATGTATACAATAAATTACCATGCGCAACATTTAATGATAATTTTCATTGTATAAGGCACACGCTATCCAATATCTTGCTACATATCTCCTAAACTCCCTCTCTGCCTGTGTCTGACTGCTCAAATGTATATTGAGTGCATTTTCAATTTCTTAGTCCATCTTGAGGTTAACGTAAATGTATCTTATAAATTTAAGGGATGCCACAAAGGCCACAGTGCTCAGCATAAGGAAAAACACATAACAAGTCAACAGGGTGTAACCAAAGAACTGCACCGACTGAAGCATGCCGGACATGTTGGATCGTTTGTAGTAGTAAAACATGGCGTAACCAAACACAAACCCAGATGTGGAACTGAAAAAAATGAGGGAAAAAAAATCAAAGATAGGAAGAATTAGCCAAGTCTCATTAAGTTACGACTGAAAGATATACATGACTTGTACAAAATCATTTTACAGTGTGACCAGTCCACCCAAGGCTGCCCGGCAAAATTTTCTACAAATTTAATGAATAAAAATCATGAAGTTAACAATAATTTCCCAAAAAATTATCCATGTGGTCATTTTGATTAGTGACTATTTTAAAACTTTTAAAATGCCAGTGGTCAATTTGCAAAGAATTTGCTTATGAGGCCTTGGTCAGAGTAGTCACACTGTAAACCTGTTTTCTCCACCAATTATTTTTTGACACAATAGATTAATGTTTGTCTAAACATGTCATGATGTAGCCAAAACTTCGGAAAATCTGACAATATCCCCTCCTTTTCAAAATTTTCATTCTCCACTCTCAAGTTCATCAGTTTCCCAAAAACTTATCGTTAAAATTGGATAGAACCAAGTGTTTTGAGCAGACTACACTTGGCTTTTGAACAGGTAACAGCTTCCGTAAAAGAAAATATTTTCTCTGAAACAAATATCATTGCATATTTTTGCACCAAATTGAAGTTATCATTATTTTACAGTGTAGCAAAAATACTGCAACAGGACATCTCTACTGCTTATTCGACTTGTACTCTACTCTGAGTGAAGTTTGATCACAAAAATAAGATTGTCTTGTTTTCAAGGCAGCCTTACCCTCCACACATCAGAGAACGCCACCACCAACGGTAGTCCTCACTTGAAAGTTGAAAATATGTTAAGGCGATTGAGATGCATGCAGTGACACTGAGCAGGATAAAAAACACTATAAACAGGATTCCATACAACGTGTACTGTTCCCGTCCCCACAGAGTCGCAAAGATGTAGTACAGCTCCACTGATATCGCACTGCAAAGGTATTACAAGAAATTAGTTCTAGATTAGAGGGTGTATTACTGTGCCTTTCAAAAAACACACAATCTCTGCCCCATTAACAGCTTGTTTCGCTGTTTTCAATCATCTTGGTGGACCTCCAGGAATCTGATTAGAAGTTTACTTCAAAAAAAGAGGGTATATTTCTGTGCCTTTCAAAAACACACAATCTCTGCCCCATTAACAGTTTGTTTCGGAGTTTGAAATCATCTTAGCAGACCTCTAGGAATCTGTGGGTTGTGATTGGTATATTTTGACCCATTTTACTAGTTCTCGTTTTTTTAAGGTTTGCTGTTGTCATCTTAATTATCATTGACAGCAGCCAAAAATGCAATCCTTTGTTAGTTTTGAACTTTGGACAGGGTTTGCATGTCATTATTAAAATGCACAGCAAGGCAACAACTCCTGGGATTTTCCTGATATCCAGCACTTTAATGCTGTTCGTGTACATGCCTATTGTTTAATAGAATTAAGTGGAATGCTTCAATCAGCCATTTTGACCATAAAAAGAAAACATCAACAACAAACCTGAATGGCAAAAAGCCACCAACAACCATCCTCACTGAGGTGCTTCGATACCTGAAAATAAAATAAAAAATTGTGGCTCAGACACACCATTCATACAGTCTTGTATTTTAGCAAGTGCTAGTTGTTCTGATAATACTTTTCCTTGATTAAGGGTACAACCTTCCCAGCACTTGTTTCAAACTTTGAAAAGTGGAGCCAGACTTTATTTCACTCCTGCAGTTTATTCAAATGGATATATTTATTACAATGTAAATTAACCAAGGATTTTTATTCAATACTTTTGTCAGCCATAAATCTTGCCATTATATTCTTAAAGCAGATTTCTTCCTCGCATAAAATGCGTACAGGGCTCATTTACAACTACATTTAGAGATGTGGCATTTATGAAAGATAAATACAAAAAATGATGTAAAATCCTGCAAATAAGAAACTAGCAGAAAAAGAACCTAGAGCCCGAAATTTGTCGAGCGGATCTAGGAAGGTTTGGGGGTTTGGTCAAACGTGACCTAAGAATACTGTAAATCCCATTTTTAAGGACCTCAATTTTAAAAATTTTCTGAGCCTGGAGGATGCTGCGGAACCCCCACAAGGCACTCACTGCCTTTGGTGGTCCGTATTTCGAACCCCCTTCTCTAAAATCCTGTATCTGCCACAGAATTTACAATTCACACACCCACTTTTATGGGACCACATTAAGCCTGGAATTTTGGAAAAGGTTCATATTTGGTATGGAAGTAATAAATGACTATCACATTGGTACAGTATCTGTTGCGTTCCACTGGAAGCTTCACACATGCTGTAAATTGCTTTGAACATTAGTAGTTCACGTCTTAACTGCAAACTTAGTTCTGTTTACCATGGTATCGGAGGGATTTCCCTTGGAATGTTCTTTGTTCTGCATGGCGCATTGAAGCTACCTGCCCAGTTTTTGCCAAAAATTCCACCAAGAATGGTTAGAGGAAAACCCACTGAAACAGAAAATATAAGAAATGATACATTTTAGGGTATGCATAAACTCATTCATACTCTAAAACTAAGTGTGCTGAGCTAGACTGTAATGCTGAACATTATGCATTAGCTGTAAGTGTCTTTAAAATAGCGACTAACCGATCAACCAGATGAGCATCAGTAGAATAATGGTGGTGTACGGCAAAGCCTGAGTGGATTGGTAATACCATGCTATTGAGTTGATAATACTCCAGATTACAAAGAATGGAACTGAAAGAAAACAAAAAACACAATGAATTAGTATCTAGAGAAAACATGGCCTATTTAGAACATCTAGTTCATCTTCAGAATTATAAGGGTGACTCTGATAGGCCTCATAAGAAAAACAAAACAAAAGCCACTTATTCCAAAGATTTCATCAGTAGCTACTGTATGCAATGAAAGGGTAGCATCACCCATCATGAGATCAGAGGGTTGTAGACATTGCTCAGGTATTTTATTTTTCCACAATTTGTTCCATTTTTGCAATGAGATCTTGGAGTTAAACTCTTGGCAATGTATACTTCCAGAGAATATCCATACCTCCCCCTCAGAAGGGATTTTTTCCAAGACTTCCCCACCCCTCTGGAAATTCCAATTAAACTTGATACACTTAAATTTTTTGGTCTTAGAGAACCCCCATCCCACAGGAAATTCCAATCCCTTCTGTGCCAGTATGGAGGGAGTATGGATATTTTCTGGTACAGGACAATAAAAGAATTACTTACTAGGCAAACTTCAATATAAATCAATTCTTTTTCTTATTCTCCTGGGTCAAGAAACCCCATATTTTCAAATGAGCTGATTATCCAGACTGTAATAATTCATTCCTGATTTTTCAACACTGTAGTAAATGAATCCTTGGCTCTACAAGCTTGTCTTAATAGTTTGCAGCACCTACCAGAAAACATACTGGTTGTCAAGACAACATTCCAAACCCAGTTGGTTCCACCAATTTTTCTGTAGAAGTTACTGGACACATATCCTGAGATACCTGTTACAAAACAAAAACACCACAAATTAAGGTACATACTAGGTTATGGTGAACAGAAAGTCTGTCTAGTCACCCATAACAACAGTGCTTATCTCCAGTTTAGGGGTGTGTAGCACTAAGAGTGATTGTAACTCTGCTTCTAACCCATCAAAAGGTTCTACCTCTCTGTCCTGAGTGAAGAAAGACACTACAGATAAGAGAAATGTCATGCCCAAGGGCACAATACGGTTCCCCCTCTCCCTTCCTCCAGGGCTTTGAGTTTAAAAGTCCAAATACAACAGGCTGAGTGTAGAAAGCCTGCGACTGTTATTGAACATTAAGCTCGGCAGACATGCATTAACTAAACAAGCAAACTAACAGTCACTTACAGCAGGTCAGGGCATACAACAAAACAGCAGCTGTGTTCATTGACCCATGCCTGGGAAAATAGCATAACAGATTATTATTATTTTCTACATATTAGAAAATGTGTATTAATTCTACCTATGTCAGGGGAGGTTTTTAAGGAGGGCAAAGGTAGGAGGAAATATAACCAGAACTATATCATAATCTTTTATTACAACATGGGTCTATAACTAGCAGCAGGGGGGTGGGGAGGGGGGGAAGGGTAGGGAGGGGTAGAGGACGGTGCAGTTGGCGACTTAGATGAGAGAGCAAAGGAAGGGGTGGACTAAGAAGTGGGGGCTTTGATGGTGATGGTGGGAGGCTAGTAAGGGGCACTTTCACAGGGGTGTATAATTGGGGGCTTAGTGTGGGAGATAAGATATGTTAGGGGATATGTAAAAGTGGAGAAACATATTAGGGACATGACAGGAAGACTACAATTGAGGGCTTATAAGTTGGAGGTATTAGCGATACAGCCTTAGAGAAAGGGCAGTGTGTAAAGAAAGTTTCCTCCAATAGCCTGGGGCAGGCAGATTTCCAGTCAAGTGGATTTCCAGTCGGGCTAGTGATTCTATCCCTAACTTGCCCAAAGGGCAACTAAAGTTTCTTGGCTAGTATATCATAGTTAGAGCTTTTCCAAAGGACTAGCTGGAAAATTGGTTTTCTTTGCACTCTGAGGGGTCTTAGAAGTGGGAGAGTGAGGGACAGACCATTATTTTCTTCAAGGGGGAGAGGGGTGGGCAATTTTCTAGGGCATCAAAAATTTTGCTCACCAAGGGTTGTGCAAGAGTCTTTTAGGTGGGCAATAGTTGGTGCAATAATAAGTCAAACACAGGACCTGGAAAGTAGATAGCACTTGCTCAGTTTTTTCCAGCAGTTTTTGCTGTGCAGGAATTTTTTTTAATGAAAATTGCCCATCTCCCCTCTCAAATAAATGGTCCATTCCTTTTGAACAAGAAAGCGTTCTCGTTGTTTTCATCTCTAAAGCAATTCTTCCTACCTGTGAACATTAAACAAACCCATCAAAGCCAAAAGTATGATACCAAAGCAAAGAGCAAGAAACTGAGAACCCACGCCTGTAACACAACAGATGAACCTGGTTATAAAACAGCACCCTAACTACAGGGCCCTACCTATGTACATTAAACATGCCCATGAAGGCCATCATCAGGATGAACACACACAGCATAAGGAATTGAGAGCCAGCACCTAGACAGGTACAAAAAGCACCCAGAGGGACAAAGTGACTATATAACACTTGTGCAGATTGGCAGAACGTGTATGTGATTGAGCATGAGTACAAGTTTTTAGACCTTAGTGTTAATACTTTGAATTATCTGATTTCCTAAACATCTTGTACCAATAGCCTCCTTTTCTACTAACAGGTGAGCAACAAGGAGGAGTGAAGACCCTATGGAGGTAACTGGAACTTCAAATTCAAAATGTGTGCTCTGTTGCATGTTTATACTATTATCTACATGTCCTGACAATGACAGACCAAAGAAGGTGCAGCCAATTCAACAATAAAAATGTAATCCCTAAACTGGGCTAAAAATAACCTGAACCTCCATACTTCAAGTATTGTTCTTTTAATCTAAGACATTTGAGAGATATATAACCCTGTCCAGGACACTGGGAAATATCATAATGATGGAGAACCAAGAGAAAATCATTGCTCACCCAGGATGGCACAAAGCCAGCTCTTGTATGGTGGAAACCTGAAGACATCAGCATGAATGATCTTCCAACCAACTTCATCTTGATCTGCAACATATTGTGAAGAGTTCTATTTAAGACAGAGCTTTGGGAAGAATTTATTAAAAGGGGCTTCCCTTGTGTTACTTTTGTCAGTAAGAGCTCTTAGACACAACAGCACACTTTGTCCTAGTTGGTCTGTCTGTTGGTCTTTCTCTCTGTCTGTCAGTCAGTATGTTGGTCTGCCTGTCTGCCTGTCAGCTGTTTGTTCCAACTTTTGCCATAACACAAACATCATTTTTAATACCCTATCTAAACTATGATGATAATGTTGGCATCTTGTTGTAACTTGCCCAGTTGAGGTGAAACCTTAAAACTGGTGAAAAGAAAATTGACAAGCGCCATTTGCTCTCCGTGTCGTACAACAATCCAAGACCACAGAGAAAAGCCAAGGATCAAATTAAACACGTAGTTATTGTCAACATCTAGTTTCTCCTTACAATATCAACACATTGCCAAGAGGACAAGTGATGGGAACAAAGAACAAAGTAATTATCTAGACCAACCATCAGACACAATGAAGAGAGTTCTGGACAAATAAAGAATCAATTTCAATTCATCAGAAAGAAAAATTCCTGATACGCTTGCAAATTACAATGCCAATACTTCACACCAAATTCTTGGAAGGCAAGTAATACAATTTAAACACATATGAAAAAGTAGCAACTGTGCGAAAGAAAAATCTTCACCTTGACAATGATGTTAATTCAAAAGACTTTCAAAATACTTGTGATCTGGTTTATTACTTACCAATATCATCCATTTCTTCGTCATCAGATACATTATACTTCGCAAAGTCACTCTTGAGGACTCGCATCTGTGGAAAGGAAAACAAAGTAATTATTTATATATCATACATATCATTAAAAACATTACGTCTTTTATTCCTAGAAATCAAAGAAGCTAGAAACTCTGCCAGAACTTTAGGAAGCAACTAGGAATATTACTACACTCCCTCAGGATGGGATGCCAGATCATCACTAGTTACTCGCGCAAATTCAAAGACAAGACAAGAGCCCCTGTGAGACTAATAAATTTATTAACGTGAAAACATAAACGTGTCCGACTATGTTGTTCAGGCATGTAAGACAAGTCCATAGACAAGCTAATGATACAGCCAAATGCGTCTGGCACATCTCTCAAGTGTTCTTGAAAAATCCCAAAAGCTCACTAAGGTTGACTTGTTTCTTGTAACTGAACTCTCTTTAGATGAAAACTTCTTTAAAGCAGTGCTCCTGAGGGTGAATACCGTGTTAACTGTATTCTATCAAAACTCTCAGTCTCATCTTCATTCGCTAACTAATAAAATCAAAGTACACTGTATGTTGAATTACCAGGATGATCACCACAAATCCTATCAACAGGAACACCA
>NW_028301563.1:33587500-33645000 GCF_042242905.1 Orbicella faveolata
AGATTCTCCGCCAAAAAATCCAAAAATGGGCCTGAATATGGTATTTATTCAGACCCATTCAGACCCATTCAGACCCTCTTACATGCGGGGTGCTTTCATTATGCAAGCCAAACCGACCGGTCAGAGACCAGTGGGAATAACCGAGGAAAATGGAACGACATTTTCCGATCAAACCGGGCCAAGAGGAATGGCTCTTACCATTTTTTTTAATTTCTTTTCCAAATTCCCAACATAAGTGAGGAGAAGTAGGTTTGTCAAAAATCTGCAAAAATGGAACGGCAAATTTCGGGCTGACCGGTTCGACAGAAATAAGTGGACAACCTCTAGAAGTGATCCCGAATATTCCGGTCGGAAGGAACCGAAACGGACCTTTCCATTTGACTTCCGACCGAAGTTTCCGGAATCTTTGGCATAATGGCAAGCACCCGCCCGCGGTCTTCATGTGTCGATGCACTGTAGCATGGCAAGTGATCACGAGGTGATGAAGAGTTTAATTGTTTCTAACAATTACGCAGATATTTTAGGACTGACGTTTTTCCCATTTTGCTTTAATTTTGAATTACCAGATTTTGGTAGCTGCAAGCTTGGTAAACTTTTGCTAATCTTTAATTAGTTTGCAAAGTGGTTGTGAGTTTTTTTCAGCGCAGTGAACTGTACTGACTTTCACTGGGCGAAGTTTTGCGTTCTAGCGAAATGAAGGTAGACTGTTCACAGCCCTCTATTTTCTCCTATTTTTATTCGAACGTTGAACGCGCGGATAGAATTGACTGGTTAGGGGGAGGGAGGCTGTGAACAGTCTAAAATGAAAGGCCAATGAAGTACATATAAAAGGAATTACATAAGATAAAGAAGATATAGAGAAACACTTTAAAGAAAACTTAACACCGTAACATGACGTTTCGGCATCATGATAAATAAAATGAAAAAGTACTGTTTGAGAAAATGAGTTCTTCTGTTTCCTTCCTCTTCCAGAGTGACAAGCAATGTTTCTCTTACCACTGCCACTGGGTTAAGCAGGAGAGAGAAGACTTCACAGAATCTCTCAGTCGCTAAAATCCGATCCTGTTGCAATCGCATTTTTGTCCCCTTATCTCTCTGCCTAATTCGTCATGCCCATATCTAACACATGGCCAGATGTGGCTACATCAAGTCTAGCCAAGGCAAAACAACTTCTCAGATACACTCAGTTTTGAATCTTTCCTATTCATGTACATCATATCTACAGCCGTTTTGTTGTTATTTCTCGGGATATTTTGTGGTATTTTACATGACGAGATAACCTATCCTTCACGTGGCAGTTGCCTCTTGATGTACAAAATGGCGGATGATGGAAAAAGTTAAATTGAAAAAAGATGCTCGCAAAGCTCCAGAAAAACTGGTTTTTAATCGGAATCGTTGTGGTGATCTGCTTAGCCAAGCTTGCACCTTTCATCGGGGCAAAAGGCGGTGTTCTTAAGCCAGAAGTCACTGTAAAATATGTTGCCGTCTCAGCCATCTTTTTCAACAGTGGACTCTCGTTGAAGTCGGAGGAGCTGAAAAACGCACTTAGTAATGTTCGACTACACGTCTTCGTTCAAAGCTTTACTCTGGCCTTTGTACCGGGATTGATGTCGTTGTTAGTGAAGCTGCTGGAGCTTACTACCTTGAACGAATGGCTTCTTAAAGGCCTTCTTGTTGTGGGCTGTATGCCGCCGCCGGTGTCATCTGCTGTGATATTAACGAAAGCTGTCGGGGGTAACGAAGCCGCAGCAATCTTTAACTCGGCGTTCGGCAGTTTCCTGGGAATATTTGTCACTCCATTTTTGCTACTTGTGTTCCTTGGCTCCTCATCACCGGTTCCTTTCCTGTCCATCGTGAGTCAGTTGTCAATGACTGTAGTTGTCCCGCTCTTAGTCGGTCAGTTCCTAAGAAGGTATATAAAAGACTGGATGGAACAAAACAAGCCACCATTTGGTACCATCAGCAGCTGTGTGCTACTTCTAATAATCTATACAACATTCTGTGACACTTTTTCACACAAAAGTGCTGAGATTGATTCTTCTGGCCTTGTGGCAGTAGCAGTGTTTATAATTTGTTTACAATGTTGTTTACTAATGCTTACATTCTCCCTAGCAACCATGAAAGATTCGACGTTCATGCCAGCAGATACAGTGGCAATCATGTTCTGTTCAACACACAAATCTCTCACATTAGGAATTCCCATGCTCAAGATTGTATTTTCAGGGTACAAATATCTCTCGCTTATTTCCATCCCGCTGCTTATTTATCATCCAGTGCAGATATTACTCGGAGGTCTTTTGGTCCCAGTGGTAAAGGGCTGGATGGTGGGTGCCCAGCAAAAAGGAAAGTTAGTTGTGAATGCAGCTGTTTAGTGTGCCAAGTACTTTCATGAAATTTCTATAACCAAGCTGGGTTTTACTTTTAGTTTAAAACTTTATAGTGGAGTTAATCTGAATATTTTGTTCCAGAAAATATCTATATCCCTCCCAACAGGAAAATTTGCTTGTCCCAGATAACTGGACGGCACTTTTTGCAAGCCCTGCCCTACTTTTTAGTGCAAGAATTTCGCAGAATTTCCAGCAACTTTCCTTTGATAGGATATGGATATTATCAACTGAAGGCACAGTATGAAGCCCATGGTGAGGTGAAGGAAGGTTGCTATTATTATTTATCAGGGATGTTGGTACTGGGCTTCAAATATTTATTCAGAGCAACAGGAGGGTAGCAAAGGGTGTATGCATGATGCACGATGATGGCAAAAATTATTGTCTGAGGGATGTAAAGTAATGAAATGACAAGCATGATTTGTGAATAAATCTATTGTTAATAAGTATACAAGATACTCTAATTCTGTTCAATTTTATGCATGAAGTGGGATCTTGACCCCCAAGTGCCACCCCTTTGCTACCCTCTTTAGACTGAGGACTTAAGTATTGCAATGTATTTATGACACAAGTAATAATAGGAAAATTAGAATATTTTGTGACTGGTTAGGAAATTATAGCTTGGGAACGCAGATGTATTTCTGGCTGTCACTTAATTCCTCTGAAAAATAATGTCTGTGAACCCGAGCCAGAAAACGATTTCTGTGATGTAGGAATTATAAGCCAATCACAGTTTAGCTCAAATAACCCCAGAACTACTGTGCGAGGTATTCGCTGCGAGGAACACTCGAGTTTCATTCTATCATGGAATCTGATTGGCCAAGGAGAAACAAAAGTCATTACGTCACATTGTTTCCTGGCTTGGGTTCGCAGACGTTATTTTTCGGCGGAACCAAGTGACAGCCGGAAATACGTCTGCGTTCGCAGGCTAAGGAAATTATAAATGATATAAAAAAGCAAGTGTACTAAATAGAGTGGTTAAACAGGTCTGTTGTAAATGTTATAATGCAAGGAAGAGGAGACTGGCTTTAAAAATAAACAGGGATGAACTACTAGCTATAATAAAAATTTTCTGCTGTGATGAACTGTAGAACAATATTATTCTAGGAAAGGAAAACGATATTAAAGAGCAGTTATCATATGTAGCATTTCATTAGATTATTACATATAAAGATTTTAGGGAAAACGACCAATTTTTTAAGTTTACAAGACGTTTCGACAGAACTTCTGTCATCTTCAGTTAAATGATTACAGAGCAAGTTGAATAATAAGTAGACAAAAATGCTAATTAAGACAAATAGTAACAAAAGAACGTGAAAAGGTGTAAATTAAAAGGATAATTTTAGATTTACATGGTGTAATTGCTGATTCACGTTCTTTTGTTATTATTTGTCTTAATTAGCATTTTTGTCTACTTATTAATAATTCAACTTGCTTTGTAATCATTCAACTGAAGATGACAGAAGTTCTGTCGAAACATGTCTTGTAAACTTAAAAAATTGGTCGTTTTCCTTAAAATCTTTATGTGTCTGTTGTTATCTAGACCTTTTGGAAACATTATTACATATCTGAAGGAAACAGATGTGAAGTATTTGGACTCGACCTCCACTGATTTTTACAACCCTCCCATTTTTACCCTGTTCCCCATGGATCTAAATACCTGAAAAAGGCTGTTGAAGGGAAAAAAAACCAAGATGCATATGAAATTACCCACAAGCGGACCACAAGGAACAAGACTTTGAATCTGTGATGACTTTATTGTTGCAGGCAGAATTGTCAGGAAATAGTTGGCCTTTTCGTAATCAATTTGTATTTGATGGAAGAGGGCAACCTGCATTGTAAGCTTTCCTATATGAATAAAGAGCTTTTTCTGCATTCTGAAATAATTTTTTATGACTTGACTTGAGCAGATCTTTGCATGTACAGTATGGCCAAAGTGTGGAAAAAGCACTTCTTTTGTATGGATATGCTTACTGTACAGGCTAGAGAGAGAGGCCAGGAGGTGTCTGCAGCTCAGGTTCTTTCCTGGTGTAGAACTTTTGTGCTTGAGTAATGGCCAATCAGAGTGACTTAACATGTCATAAAGCTACCCCATCATTTTGGAATTTTTTTCAACCTGGGATCCTCTTTCAAACAAAATTATTAAAATCTGTGGCCTGTAAACACCAACACAGCTGGCTAGCTCAAAACCATGCCCCGATTAATTGGCACGGCACCTACCTCCCCGCTTCCCACACGCTGCGCTGGGGCTACCATTCAAGAACCAGGCATAAAAAATAGGGACAGAACAGAACATTTGTTATATTGTGCTCAGCGATCGCTTCCGGATCGGACCGTCCGGCAACGTTTCGACGTGAGGGGAATGGTAACTAGTATAGCTGCATCACAGCGAGGCGATAAAACATGGCTTCCGAAAATAGGCCGAAGAAGGAAGCTGGGAAAGTCCACCGGAAAATGACTTCATTTAAGCAATGATTTTGTGAAAACTTGTTGAAAAGCGCGGAAAACTGTAAAGGAAGAGTTGAAGTAATGTCTGTACCACCACGATGGCTGAACTGCCCCAGGAAAAGTCAAGTAATCGCAGGTTTGTTAAAGAATACTGTACACAAAAAACTGTTTTGAAGAGTATTGTTATTGCGCGTTCTCTGTTTTAAATGTCAATAAATTGGAATTAGTGGGTATTTAATAAAGAGGATCACAGGAAGAAAGAGGAACAATGCACTTCATCTATATTAATTTTAATGATGACAATGCTTTGTGAAATTTGCACACTTCTTGTTATGTTCTTTAACATTAATCTTGCCTCTTTCGAGTAGAGTGAATCTAAGCTGTGAAATAAGTGACTAGTGTGAAATAAGCTTAATCAAAACGAATCGAAAGAAAACAATAGAATTATTAGCTCTAACATTATCTTATTGTGTGGCGGCTAACTATTTCGTGGTGTAAGTAAAATCACTCAGGTTGACTATCAAGTGCTGTCATTATATTTTGATGCGGCATTATAATTGCTATGCGTTGTCTTTTGTTTTTATCATTCTACGTTATTTTTGTCTGGTGCATGCAAGGAATCCAAGTTTTTCATCCCCCCCCTCTTCATCAAACCATTCACAAATAGAAGTGAGATCCTCAAAAGCAGTTAGTAAAATGCAACAAAATACAATGCAATAAAAGTATACTTTAAAATGCAATATAGTTTTGATTTATGATAATTTTATTCTCCTTTTGTTCCTGTGTCCCTAATTAGAGAAAAATGCACTAGGATTTGTATTGACACATAAACAATACAGAATACATAGAGCTATGAAATTTCTCTGCGATTGTTCTAAAATATTTCACAAGTAAGTGCTGCAAATGAGTGAAATATTTTCCAATAAGAGAAATTTCCTATCTCCAAGCGGCCTCGTAATGTTCTATTTATAATGTAAACACCAATGAAATACCAAACCATTTCACTTTTGCCAGTAAAGGTGCAATTAATTATGTAACCATAGCAATGGTGATCTTTTCACTTATGAAAAATTTTGTCTCTCTAAGCAACCTTGCAATGTTGGTGAGCTTTTGCACGAAAACTTGATATCTTCACACGTGTAAATAACATGTTACCTTAGACATAGACATAGTTTATTTTACTTGAACAACACAGTGTCACTTTCAGAAGTGAAAAGATCATTGTTGCTATGGTTACATAATAAATCACACCTTGCCTGGCAAAGTGAAATGGTTTGGTATTTTGTTAGGGTTTATATCATAAATAGAGGTACTGATTAACTGACAGTTTTTTTTTTTGGGGGGGGGGGGGGAAATGGGTGACATCATTGTAGTATTTTGGCTGCTACTTGGTGGTTGTTATTTACAGGTTGTGGGCAATTTTGCTGGAACCTCATGATTATTATGAGATATATTCTGACCTGTCAGCCTGAGAAAATTATGATTAATTTCAAACACTTTTTGAATATTTCTTTCAGACAAATTTCTTGCATTCAAGACACCATTAGGACCCCGTTATGATGATGAAATCCCTGAGGCAAACCGATTTCAACTGCCTATGCTGTTTGCATACCTTCAGTCATTAAAGGTTAGAGTGTCCTACGTTTTAAGTGAGAGAGATGGATGAGACAGTTGAGGGCTTAAGTTGATGCTTAATCCCGACTGGCTCTCCGTTCTTGCCACTTTACTCCGGTTTCTTTAGGATGATCGGTGGCAAGAAATATAATTGCTTCTTTTCCCACAGGGGATCAGCAATCTGTCAGGTTGCCCCAACAATCCCCAAGTACTAACTCAGGGTAAAGTGTCTTTCCCTAGAACACAATGCAATGATCTTGATCAGGAGACCTTGACTCCTTGATCAGGAGACCAGTGCACTAATGATTAGGCCACTGTGCATGAGTTTTAGTGTTAGGGCTAGGACTGATAGTAGGCTACGGCTATTGGTAGTGGTTAAGTTGAAGTTCAGGGTTAGAGGTATTTTGTAGGATTGGCGTTAATAACATGGTTTAGAGCGAGGGCTAGGGCTAGCAGTAGTGGGAGGGTTCAAGTTAGGGGTTAAGGGCATTTTGTAGTGGTCGGGTTTAGGGCTAGGGCTGGTGGTAAGATGGTTAAGGGTTAAGGTTGTACCAATCCTCAGCAAAGTGTTATGGCCACCTGGCTAATTGGTAGGAGAGTGTCCTTGGTTTGTACCTGTGTCCCATCCAGGGGGAGTAGAAGTACATGTAATCCTGGTCTCTTGATCAGGGGTTTCATTAATGTTTTCAGCAAGAGGGCAACTGGGTTTCACCAGCAAGCAAAACTTTTTTAACTAAACATTTTTTATTATAAGAAAAACCTTCCTCTGGATGGCAAAATTATCCTCACAGCTGGTCAATTTGCCCAGTGCCTGGCCCTTAATGAAACCTCTGCTCTTGATGCTATGGAGACTGAATAAGATCTTATGGCACTGTTTACTTTGCAATTGAGTGTTCAGGTGAAGAATAGTCTAATTTTTCCAACTCCAGGAAACCAAAGGCAAACTATTCAGTAAAATGACTCGCATTCATTTGTTTGAATTTAAATTTTTCAGGTAAGATTACGCTTGATCATAGACTTAACAAACACAGATCGCTTTTACGACAAAGAAGAGGTGGAAAAGGCGGGAATCCGTCATGTCAAGATGCAGTGCAAGGGGTTTGTAAACAATACTGGCATTGTGTATAATTTTTTGTGTATGTAGTAGATGTAACTGAGGAACTTGTCCCTCTCCTTCCTCTTGTTATTGAAAAAAGGAAGGCACATTGGTCCCACTCCATAATTTAGAGCAGGAAAGGACACATGGGGTGCTTACCATTTAGCCAAAAATTCTGAAAATTTTGGTTGTAAGTCAAATGGAACAGAAATTTTCTGCGATATTGGTTTGGAAATTCTAGACTACCTCCAGAGGTAGTCCTCTTTTTCCGTTCAGAACGGACCGGTGGAAATATCTTTACCATTTGCTAAATTTTCCAGTTTCCAGTCTCTCATTAGCCTAAAACAATAATTATTATGGCAAATCAAATTATAAATGGTAAGCGCCATCTCGTTCTGTTGATTTGCTGATTTTGAAAAAACCCTTGCTATCATTGAACGGCCATCCCAACTGCTTTATTCTCACTGAAAAATGGTAAGCACCCATGAACTCCACGCCATTTGTGGAGCAAATGAACAACTCTGGAACCATCACTGGTGAATCAATCAATAATAATTACCGATTCAGAGAATGAATTATTCATTGGTTTTGTAGTTACAGAAAATATCCATACCTCCTGCATGGAAGGAATTTTTTCTAAGTCACACCCTACCCCTCTAGAAATATTTCCAATTAAGCTTCATTCACCTTTTGAAATTTTTTGGTCTTGGAGAACCCCTCATCCCCCTCAGGAAGTTCCAAACGAGGCGGGGATGGGGTTGTAGATATTTTCTGGAACAGTTTGAATGGTTAACTCCAATCATGATCACTTAACATTAAAATTAATTTGTTTTTTTCTGATCTCTTGGAAAGGCATGGAGAAGCACCCTCAAGAGAGCAAGTTGATCTTTTTATCAGAATGTGCGACCGTTACTTCAGCCAAAACCCAGGAGAGTTGATAGGTTTGTAGATCTACAGTTAGCTCATGTAGTAATTGATAGTTTCTTCTTCTGCTGTGGTTCTGGATTTTTCTTTAAGCCATTCACCTGACCTGCCTTTTTCTTTGACTTAACAAACCACACCCAAGAATGTGCATCTACCAGTTGCTTGATAGCATTCACGTAGGTGCCAGGCTAGATGCAAATAATAATGGGACCATTAAGTCTAACCCATTACACCTTGTACGACAATTACGAGACTTACTACATGAAAGTACTGCTCAATAGCTCTCAATTGAATGGTCACACACTAGGGTTTCATCCACAGACTTAAATGTTAGAACCACCTTGAACAACATAATAAACAGTAATACATGAATTCAAAGTACTGCTCAACAGCTTTCATTTGAATGGTCACACACTAGGGTTTCATCCACAGACTTGAAAGTTAGAACTTGTATAGCATAATGAACAGTACCTCATGAAAGTACTGCTCAACAGCTTTCAATCGAATGGTCACACACAAAGGTTTCATCAACTAAATTGTAGATGCTAGAAGAAATGGTTTGACCTATTTAAGTCTCCTTTATTTGAGCTTGTTCATAACACAGACACATGCCAACAGGTGTACCATCCTGTAAATAAACCCCACTTGTAATCACAATTACCCTTAGTGACAAAACATTGTTGGCATTTATTGAGTGTGATTTTTATTTTGTATTTCTTGAAACGGAAAGAGTGATTTTTTCTTTGTCTATAGGTGTTCACTGTACTCATGGTTTCAACAGAACAGGCTTTTTAATCATCGCTTACCTCGTAGAAAGGGATGATTGGAGGTAAGCGTTTGTTTGAGGACAGTGTTATGAAATCATTGTATCTTGAGCAATTAGGCAAAACAGCTCATTGACAAGCATTTTACTTTCACTACGAAAATCACCAAACTGTGGAATGAGCCCAAATTTTTGTACATCAAACACTTCCACTTTCTTTCGCTGACCTGCCCACCTTTTTTCATGTCGTTGTTAGTTGACTGTAGGGGAAGTTCAAACTAAAGGTGGGGAAAGAGAAAGAAGCAGATAAATGTGTTAAAACTAAACAAAAATAATTAATTTTAACACATTTATCCATTTCTTTCCCTTTCTTACAACTCACAACAACACAAATGAATGTGGGCAAGTCAAAGTGGAAGTGGTTGATGTACACAAATTTGAACTCATTTCACAGTTTGGTGATTTTTGTTGTAATATTATAATGATTGTATCAGTTCAGATTTCTAATGTAAATTGTCACTGTACAAGCATCACTGAATAGGTCTTTTTGTGCAAATCAAGATCAAATGTAACACAGTCTGTGCTGTTTTCAAAATACTTCTGCCCTGCCGACTCTTCACGTTCTTCACAACTTCCACTTGCCATTTGCATGGAGTAGGAGTGGCGAATAGTCCTTCAAAAAAAAATTGGTCTTGCAAAATTTTCATTGAAGTTTACTTAAACTTATTTTTGAGTGGTTATGTGTGTCTTGCGGTCTCGATTTTTTAAAAGGCTGAGAAAGTCTTGAAGTACCAGATGAATTTTTTTGAATAAAATTATTATAATGATGTCTGAATGTCTAGAACCTGATCATCTTGGGCTTGCAGTTAACACATCTCGGGTTTGCAAAGGAAAGAGCCAGTCTTGCCTTCTGACAAAGTCTCACATTTACCATTCACTGCCTGTTAGAGTAGAAACGGATGGTACTTTTGCATTTCTTTTTAAGATTAATAATTATTGTTTTTTGTTTTCTTGTCTTTGCTCAGTGTTGAGGCAGCAGTACATTGTTTTGCACAGGTTTGTGTTAATTTGAATTTGAAATAAAACTGGAGGTAAAAAAATGCGACTTATTCTAAGAAGCACATGTTCCCTTTTACCTAAAGAATTACGGGCTAAAAACTTAAATTTAAGAACTTTTAAGTGAAAAACATTCCAGTATTTGTTAGAGCAAGACAGAATACATCATAAATGTAGTGTTTAGTTAATGGTTGTTATTGTTGTAACCAAATTTTCCATTTTAGTTCTTAATATTTTTTATTGCTAACACCATTTGAAATATTTTTGTCAACTGCACATAGGTTTATACCAGCTGTCTTTATATTTAAATTCAGGTTATCTATTTTTTGCAGTATAAATAATGTATACAACACGCTGACCACTCAGGGTGGCCGAGTGGTCAGCTTGATGGACTTACAATCCAGCAGTCCCGGGTTTGAGTCCCACTATGACCACTACCTGGATTTGTTTCTCGGTAGCCCTAAGTTCAAATCCTTGGCCACGCTTGTAAAAAGCCAACTGTTTTGCCTCCGGCCAGTTGGTATTCTTAATAATGTTATGTTCAATTTGAATTATTTGTTTCAGTTGTTTGCTATTATATTGTTCTTATTTTTTTGCATTTATTATTGTTATTTAGTGTAAATTTGATATTGACTTGTAATGTTTCTATTGTTTTGCAGTGTCGCCCTCCTGGTATCTACAAAGCACACTATCTACAAGACCTTGCCAATCGTTATGGAGACCCAAAGGAAGCGATGGCTGCTCCTGAGTTACCAGACTGGTGCCTTGAGGAGGAGGAAGGGCACAGTGACAATGAAGAACAGAATGGTGGTGCTTTGGAAGCAACAAGTCGCCCAAGTAGGAAAAGACCCAAGTGGGACCCTAGATTAAAGGTTTGTGTCATGCTTATCCTCACGGCTGGTGTTGGCCATCTCTCTTAGAGAGTTAGGTCCTTGGCAAGAGGAAATGCTGGTCCTGGAGACCTTTGACTTGATAAAATTGTTCAGTATGAGCTTACAGATTTTAACAAAGGGATTTTAAAACAGACTGAAGTACAGTTCTGGCCAGAAAACTGAAAATCATCTCAGTAATAACTACTTATTAACTGAGAGTGAGGTCTTTATGGGAAAATCTCAAATCAAGACCTTGCTGTATACAACAACGCCGAGGTTTGAGATTTTCAAGTAGAGACCAAACGTTTGAGGTTAATAAGTTGTTTGTTATATGTCTGTTTGCTTTGCTTTGGTTTTGCAGGCCCGCAATTGGCCTGTGGGCATTACAGGAGAATAATGCCCTAGAATTAGCCAATCAGAGCACATGTTATATTGGCTACAGACACAAGCCATGTAATAAATCTGTTTTTATTAATGCCGACTTATTTACTTAAGGGAGGCACGGTGGCCTCGTGGTTAGCACACTTGTCTCTGGATTGAGCGGTGTGGGTTTGAGCCCTGGCCAGGGACATTCTGCTGTGTTCTTGGGCAAGACACTTTACTCTCACAGTGTCTCTCTCGACCCAGGTGTATAAATGGGTACTGGCAAATCTGATATGCTGGGGGTAAACCTGCGATGGACTAGCATCCCATCCTGTGGGGAGTAGAAATACTCCTGGTCACTTCATGCTACAGATTGAATTAAATGGAGATCAGCAACGGCCTTATGAGCCACTTGGGTTGCGCACATTATAACATTAACTGGTCGGTCTCAAACTTAAACCCTTCAATAAGAGCTTACAGATCTTAACAATGGGATTTTAAACAGCAGTACAGTTCTGGCCAGTAAACTAAATATTTTCTCAGAAAATCTTTGTAAATGTCCACTTATCTACTCAATGTATGGATCCTGTGTGGGTCTTTCCCTAACTTTTATTTTGAACTCAACAACCCACTTATTATTGTGCATGTCATGTTCATCTTGCTGCAGGAAGCAAAGTTCATGGATGAAGTAGAAGGCATAGAAGTTGTACATTCACCAAAGAGAGAAGAAATCCAAGAAATATGTGAAAAAATGTGCTCATGGGAAAGGTAACCTTTGTTGTAAGAGTTATGTAACAGTTACTGTAGTGAAACAAAGTGGTTAGATTTTTGTCTTAGTCTGCATTTTTTTAAGGTTCATTATAAAAACAAACTGCCAAAGGTACTATTTTTATTTTAAATTATTTAAAATTCCCTGAAACTGTGTTTAAAGTCAATTAGCACTGAGACAACACCCACTTAAAAAGTAGAAGTTAGTCACTATGTCCTTCAGACTTGAAAATTAGAACAACCTAAGTGTAATAAACAGTACCACGTGAAAGAACTGCTCACAAGCTTTCAATTGAATGGTCACACACTAGGGTTTCATCCACACATGTAAAAGTTAGAACCACTTTGTCCATCATAAACAGTACCACATGAAAGGACTGCTCAGTAGCTTTCATTTAAATGGTCACACACTAGGGCTTCATCCACAGAGGTAAAAGTTAGAACCACCTTGTACAGCGTAGTAAACATGTACCACATGAAAGCACTGCTTGATAGCTTTCATTTGAATGGTCAATGACTAGGGTTTCATCCACAGATGTAAACGTTAGAACCACCTTGTACAGCATAATAAACAGATATGAAGACATGATTGATCACTGCAGTGATACACACAAGTAAAGCAGTTGTGAAATTTAAGTCTGAAAAAAACGGGAACAGGATTTAATTTCACAACTGCCTTAGTTGTGTGTATCACTGTGATGATCAATCATGTCTTCATATCTTTCTCCACAGTTCAAATATATCGTTTTTAATATATTCAATTGCATTCATCAGCATCTATGGGTATATTACGAACTCACAACATGACCAGCCCCCAGTTTGCTTGATAGCTCAGTTGGTAGAGCAGCGCACCGGTATCGCAGAGGTTATGGATCCCATTCAGGCCTGCATTTTTTTCAGGCTTTAATTTGACAACTACCTTAGTTGTGTGCATCACTGCAATGATCAATAAATTATTATGTCTTTATATAATAAACATTGCCACATGAATGTACTGCTCAAATGTTTTCATTTTTATCTGGCAGTGGTGGGTTTCCAGGAAGCCAGCCAGTCTCAATGGATGTCCAGAACATTAAACTGCTTCACGAGAAACCTTACAGAGTAAGCTGGAAGGCAGATGGTGTCAGGTTGGTCTATTTACTGATTGAAATCTAGATTCTTCTTATTTAGTGTAATAGACTTTCTTACTGTCAGTTTTGAGAATTTGTTGGTTAATCACCGTGTAATGTTCCCCCAGGGGAGGGATTCCCATAAGAAAAGGTCAGGGATGCTCATCAGAAAATTTGAATTAAACCTGTAAAGGAAGCCAATCTGGGTGTGGCTCGATTTTTATTTGACCCCTAAAAGATACCATTTCAAATGGAATAGGCTCAATTACCAGCTGATGTTGAGCAAAGTTGAGGAAAGGAGCCCACTCTAGTAGACTGGACTCAAGATACTGGTTGAAATCAAGCCTAAAAACCGAAATTAGAGCTTTTTTTAAAATTATAATTGAATTTCTTCGAGTGCACCCCGAAAGATACTTTGGTAGCTAAAAATAGCGGCATTTTGTCATGAACACCATAAGTGAGACCAGAATCCTTGATTTATACCCCTAAGCGAGACGACGAGCACCCTCAACCTTTTCATATGGGACTCCCCCCAGGATGTCCCCTTGTGGAAGAACTTGTTAAATTTTCTTTTTGCTTGGCTACTTGATGTGTGCAAGAGAGGATAAAATGATGTTCAGTGGCGGATCCAGACCTTGAGGTAAGGGGGGGGGGGGGGGCCCAGTTTTGTTTCGCTTGCCTTCCTTCTGTGATTTCTTCTTTTTTTATCCAAAATAAGGTGGGGAGGGGGGGGGGACTGAGCCCCCCAGGCCCCTCCCCTAGATCTGCCACTGATGTTGAAAGAAAATCTCTTGCTATAACTGAAAAAGTTGCCCTAAGAACATTGTTAAAGGCAGACCTCTCTCTACTCCACCTCAAAGAGTTCACTGTGTTTTTTCTTTTCTTTACAGATATATGATGCTTATTTTAAGGGAACAAGAAGTATACCTAATTGACAGAGACAACAATGTGTTTGCTGCACCACAGTTTCACTTTCCGCAGCGTAAAATCCTTAAAGAGCACGTCTATGACACTTTGATTGATGGGGTAAGAGAATGTAAACATCATTAGCATCCCATTTAGACTTACCGCAAGTCAGCCATTGCTTAATCCTTCACTTATTCATCTCCCTTGAGTGAAGCAAGAGAGTAATCTTCAAGTGACGAAGTTGTGAACGCGAGCAACGTAAGGTGAAACCAACAGGGCAGGGAAGAATTATTGGAAAGGACTTTTAGAAAGTCTACATCTAATTAAAAAATAATAAAGAGTAGTAATGAGCTTGATTTGTGCGATAAGGTAGCCACAGGCATGATAACGACTGCATTATTCAAGAAGGAGCATTTCTACTACCCCCTGGATGGGGAAGGGGTTCTGCAGCAGAGTTATCCCCCAGTATGAAATTGTCAGGGGGGAGTGACTGGAGAATAAAGTGTGTTGCCTGAGAATGCAATAACAGATAATAACACAATTAATCCTGACCAACCTGGGCCACTTGACTCTGAATCCAATGCACTAAGCATAAGGCCTTTGCACGTCCTCCCTGCATGTTACATGGTGTAACTTTAGAAAAGTGGAAACTGCTTGCACTCTTTATAAATTTGATGATTAGGCATTATTATTTTACTGGTATAAGTTAATATTTCTTTTTGGTTGTTGTTTATTTTGAAGGAAATGGTTCTTGACAAGGAAAATGATAAAGTACATCCGCGATACCTGGCCTATGACATCATCGTATTCCAGGTAAATTTCCTTTTTCAGGAGTCTGATATGCTACCAGAGAGGCACAGAGAGAATTTAACCCTTTACCCCCTAAGGTGAACGGAAGTTTTTCCTAAATCAGCAAATAAAGACTCTGCACTTGTGTACAATATACCATTTGAAAGCCACTGATCAGCTTTTTTAAGAACTGACATCAGCAGCTATGAAGGAGGTCGCCATTTTGAGAGGAATTGCTTTAAACTGTGAAACTGGAAAATTCCAACACGTATCAACTCTCAAATATCATAGGTATACCCCTAAACTATAGCTTATTTAGCAGGTCTTAGTATATAGCTTGATGTGCAACAAGTCTTGCATTCCATATGCATCTCAAAAATGAAATTGGAAACTTTTGGGGGTGGTCAACCATGTCTTAGTTAGGAGGGGGTCACAATTTTATGCCTTCAATGAGCAGATCTTCACAAGACAATTTTTGTGGCACAAATTCATAGGAATCTCTCAAATATTCACAAGGTTATGATATTGTGTGCCAAATGGCACTCTTGCGGGGTAAAGGGGGTGTTGTCAAGGTCACAACGCAAAGATCTCAGCCAGGGTTTGATTTCGGACGGTTTGATCCAGAATCCACTGCTATAACTATTGGGCCATTGCGCCTTCCTCATTTATTTATTAGCTGAAAGTTTATCTCTTAATTTCTGATTCTTTTCTAACAGGGTCAAGAAGTGGGCAAGAAAAATCATGATATCAGAATGCTGTGCATTGAGAAAGAAATTGAGTTTGCTCGCAGCCAAGCAGTGAGTGTCATGTAGAGTTACTGTTTCTTTTCAGGATCTCTTTGTTTTGTTTTTTTAAGAAAGGCAGTCCTCAATTACGTTGAGACTGCTCGAACCGGGCCACTTGGAAAAGAGAATCAGAATGTTACTCGAGAACAAAGGATAGTGACCTTTTTCTCAAATAAAACAATAACATTGAAGAATACGAACAATAGATCTTAACAAAATTGAAAACCCAACAAAGAGCGAGGAGTTGCGAACCTCTCAGGAAACTTTGTCATTTGTTAATTGGCTAGGTTCAATCCTAAATTTTGTATGCTTTTCAACGGTTTCGGTTTAGTTGTCGCAAAATGAGTTTTCAAGCTACATATTTCAAGCGAGATTTATAATCATGATAATTCGCCGTCAGGGAGTGAATCTCTGAGAGTGTATATAACGTAGAGGAGTCGATAGTATTTATATTTTCACGTCAAATAGACCGTTACTTACCGTCGCTTGAAGTTAACAGTCCTTTGTTCTCAGTTTACGTTTTGATTGGTTAGATTTCTTCCAGGCAGCCCAGCTCGAGTAGTAGCACTGTTGTTAATGAAGATTCCCTGGATGACAGGATGTTCTTCAAGCTCAAAACATAATCACCACTGCCTCATTCGTATGCTTCTTTGTCACTCATTGCTCGTTTTTCCCGTTGGTACACTGGTTTATGTTATGTGGCTATCATTAGAGAAGAACTACCAGCCATACAGACATGGCATTAACTTGTGGGTCATGATCAAACTACAAATTCTTCCTATTGAATGTCATACATTACTTTAAATGTCAGTTCTGAGAATTTAGTGGTACATCAAGATTATCCTCAGTTTGATGATCCTTATATTCTCATTACCTGTCTCCTTGCAAATGTATTGAAATTGTAAGAGAAATAAGATTTTTATCCATTTTGTAAATCCTATTGCTGTGATTTTTATATATTTTAAACAAATAAATATAGAAAGTCAGATAAATCTTAAGGTGTTTTATTGTTGTTCCTCTAGGCTCAGCAAGGACTACTGGACAAGTCAAGGGAGCCGTTTAGTATAAGAGCAAAGAAATTCTTTCCAGTGGAGAAAACAGAATGGGTAGGTAATTTTAATATTTATTTTCTGTCGAAAGTTAGTGGGGCGACCATGAAACTATAAAATAAATAAATTTCAATATTTAGAGAGGAAGCCACGTCAGCCTTAGATGGTTTTCATGCGGGTCGTCTCTCCTGGTCGAACTGGAATTTGAAGATGTTTTTTTTTTTTTTTTGTAATTTTTATTTTTTTTTTCAACATTTTGGGTTATAATACATACAATACAACACAAGACATAACACTAGTTACAATACTTACAATACGTCATAACTACAATAGATTACATACAACAAATTATAATTACTAATCGTAGCCTAATTATACCTAAAGAATATACAATGCGTTGTTTACAATAGTGCAGCTACCCAAATACAGAGAAAAAAAAAAGAAAGTAAGTTAGTGACATGCTGAGAAGGAGAAATTACAAATTAAGCTCAACTATTATTAAGAGATGGCATTAGTTTTTCCCACTTTTTGTAATGTTTATAAAGTTGGTTATTTTTGGTAGCTATTTTTTTTTCAATGTAATAAACGGTTTTTGTCTTTGCTAAAAATATTGTTAATGTTGGTTTAATTTTATTTAATTTACATTTATAAATAAAAAACTTTCCTAGCAGTATCAAGTGATTCAGGATAATAAAGTCTTCGTTGTTGTTGAACACTCCAAACAATATATTTTCAAATGTCAAAGTGTCCAAAGATACATTCTGGTTTGAAAGCCAAGAAGAAAAAGCCCGCCAAAAGTCTTTTGTTGTATCACAATAAAAGAGCAAATGTTCGAGGGACTCGACCTCTTTCAAACAAAAGGTGCACATTGGTGATTCAATCAATCAATTTGAAGATGTTGGTTTTTGTGGAGGAAGGAAAACAGGAGAACCCGGAGAAAAATCCTCGGAACAAGGCGAGAACCAACAACAAACTCAACCCATTATGGCACCGGGCCAGAATCGTGGGATGCAAGCGCTCTCACCACTGCGCCATCCCTGCTTAAATACTTAATCGAAAGATTGGCGGCGATTCAGCCCGTCTTATTGTAATTTTGATTTTATTTCACTTTCTGTTTTGTTTTGTTGTTTGTTTTTAAGGTTTTAGAGAGCTGGAGTCCTAAACTAAGCCACGAAAATGACGGTTTGATATTCAACCCGGCAGAAGAGGTAGATTAAAGAAGCTCAAACACGTACTTTAATGTCCTTGTTGTTCAATACAAGATGTTCCAACCGCCACCTAAAATATAAAACAAGACATGAATTTATTTGTTGACATTTTCAACGCTTTGCGTCGCTTTGAACTTGGAATTTCCTTCTTTGAATGAAACTCCGCATTTAATTTCAGCTGTTGCAACTGCGTAATCCATCTTGCTACCTTTCCCCCCGCATTTCTTTGTCGTCCTTTGAAAATTACAACTGCGACCCCGGAGAATTTTGAAAACAGCGTTTTCACTCTGAAAACGCATCAAATGTTTTCCGTCCACACTACGCCGGAGAAATTGGAAAACTCAACAATCACCCGCCAGTTTGGATTTGTGTTTGAGGAGAACTCGGCAGGGAAATCACGTGATTATTATAAAGTCATCGTTTTCGAAAAGCTCCGTTTCAAAGTGTCTTCCGTCCACACTAGAACGGAAACCCGGCGTTTTCAAATTACTCAAGTTTTAAAAGGCGTTTTCGAAAAGCTCCTTTTTCCTGACGGATTAGTGTGCACGGTAGGCTTAACCGTAGAAATAAAGCTGCGTTTTCAAATTCCTCCGGCGTAGTGTGTGGACGGGGCCTGCACAATCGGCTAATTGAAAGATTATATCGATTCGAACACTCGTTAGATACGTGTACAAAGTTGATTTTTTAAAACTTGCCAGGTTTTTTTTTCTTTCTCTTCGCAGCCATATTCTCCCGGCCAAAGTCCTGAAGTACTAAAATGGAAACCACATACGCTTAACTCAGTGGATTTCGTGCTTAACATAAGAACAGTAACGCAAGAAGGGTATGTTCAGGGGTGGGGTGGGGGATCTCCTTATTTTAGCCATGTAAGGGTGAAGTATTTTAGATCTTTTGATCTGAAGTTCGATCACTCATTTTGCTATTTTGGTCTGAAATTGGTTGTGATTTTTAAGGACATCATAATACGTAGAGCATGTTTGCGTAAAGGCGATATATATTTTTGACAGCCAAATAGAAGCCTTTTTTTGTCAGGAGCAAAAATAAGTAAAATAACTCTTGTGTAGTTGCAATGAAACTCATACTTTCCCCTTAACTTAAACATACACAGAGTAAAGCACTCGCCAAAATGACTTGCAAGTAGTCGCGAGTAGTGAAATACGAATTTGCGTTGCCCGTTCAATGCTGCGGCTCGCTACAATCCATCTTAAAGTGGGGTTGCCGCCGTCACGTTACGCCCGTCAGCGGGCGTGAACTTTAATGGCTTTTCGCGTGCAAAATAAAATACAGGAAATGTACGGGCGGCTTGCGTCTGCGAAAAAATTAAAGTATAACGCGATGCCAAGCCCTCCATACATTGTACGCGCGTAAAGCCATTACAATTCACGCCCGTTGATGGGTGTTATAAAAGAAATAACCGAGACATTGGAAATCCCGTTCGAGACTTGTTCTTTGCGTTGTAAAAACAACATGAATGAGTTGTGTTTGTTCTAGTTCCGCTCACATGTATCCCTGCAATCCACCGTAGGAAAAAAGATGGCGGCTCTACATTTTACCCCAATGCCTTGCGAACCCAACACAGCCTGAAAGTCACAAAGAAAGCCAAATTTTTTACAATATTTGTCACTGTACTAAGGACATTAAGTAGCCTAGGTTTTAAGACTTTGTAACTCTTCTGTACGTTTTTATGAACGTTGTTAAGATTTTCGTGCGCTAAGAACTATGGGTAAATGTACCAGTCGCCATCTTCAGTTTTTTCCTACGGAGGATTAATCCTGTTCAAAATATTAAGTTCTGCTGTGCTGTTGTTTCAGTTGTATCCCTCAATCAATTGGCGCACTCATGGTCGGT
The DNA here is from genome assembly GCF_042242905.1 of Orbicella faveolata. Lineage (NCBI taxonomy): Eukaryota > Metazoa > Cnidaria > Anthozoa > Scleractinia > Merulinidae > Orbicella > Orbicella faveolata. The sequence continues at coordinate 33,607,483 of NW_028301563.1, forward strand.
GGTTACGATAAACCATTCGCTGCCATCAAGGTTTGTTAGTGTTTTGTTTCTGTCGTACTTGGCTTTCTAGGACGGGACGGGACGGGACGGGTACACTGAAAGAGGCTAGGTGCTTGGTATCGGCTTGAAGTAGAGAGCTTAATTAAGCAAACCACGACGGCAACGGCAACGAGAAAGCCACCGAACCAGGGGTTCAAGGAGCAGCACAATGGCTCAAACCCAGCTGGTCTGGAGTGCGCCCTAAATGCCGACTTGTATTCTATTACTATCTGGTTAAATGATAACAAACTCACTCTTAATGTTGATAAGACCAAAACAATGCTTATTGGTAGCGATTCCAAGTTGCGCAAGTTAAACAGTCTCTCGGTTTCTGTTCTTGATAATCAACTCGATAGTGTTAGAAGTTTTAAATACCTAGGGGTCGTATTATCCTCTAACTTTACCTGGACCGAACATGTGGAACATGTGACATCTAAAGTGAACCAGAGACTAGGTCTTTTGCGTAGGATTAAGCACTTGTTGCCGTATAATGCACGCCTTCTTTATTACAATAGCCTTTTTCTTCCAATCTTTGATTATGCTGATCTGGTATGGGGCGATAAGGATAACGCTGTTTTAATGAACAACCTGCAGGTGTTGCAAAACAAGGCGGCAAAACTTGTTCTAAATAAACCATTGTATTCTTCTGCAACCGATGCTCTCAGTCAGCTTGGCTGGTTAAATTTAAATCAACGCAGGCACTTCCATCGCTGCTTGTATGTTTATAAATGTGTGAATGGAATTACATCTCACAAATTGGAATTATCTAGAAATAGCGATGTCCATAGATATAACACTCGCTCCAAAGATCATCTTAGACTTCCAACAGTAAAACGGAACTGGGGTAAACAGAGAACTTGTTATCATGCCTTTAAAGACTGGAATGCCTTGGACAGTGACTTGAAGAACTCTGACACCATATGTCAGTTTAAAAGTAATTTTTTTTTAAATCTATCAGTCTATAATTTACTTTTGTATTTTTAATATATTTTTTTAATTTGTGTATTTATTTTTTAATAATTTAATGTTATTTTGGATCGGGACCTTTCTGTAGATCACCTACGGGTGAGAAAGCTTCCCGGTAAAATATCATCATTTATCATTGCTTGAGCTCTCTACTATAACAGTTCAAAAACGTAAAGGTCAGCACACATGCGGGGACTAGCCCCTGCGACTCGTCCCTGCAACTAGTCCCCTGAATAGTTTACACGACGGGATTGGTCGCAGGGACTTGTCCCACGAGCAGTTCACACGACGCGTTTTGAGGAACAAGTCGCAGGGACTTGTCCCAAAAATTCAAACCAGTTTGAATTCGTGAGACTAGTCGCAGGGACCAAATTTTAGTCCCTGCGGCTAGATTTTGTGGCAAAAATGGCCAGTCAGTCACACGATGGGACTTATCCCCGCGACCAGTTGCAGGGAGTAGTCTCCTCGTGTGTGCCGACCTTAAAGGGCTTGCTAAAACCGTGGGATCGGTCAGTCAGTCAGTCAGTCGGTCGGTCGGTCGGTCGGCCGGCCGGTCATATTCACGCTTCGTTCTCCATTTAAACGGTTACTATAAATCATTTTTGTCCCTCAGGTAACGAAAGAGTTAAAAAACCTCAATAAGAGAGTTGTGGAATGTACTTGGGATGCTGAAAACAATCAGTGGAAATTTCTCAGAGTCCGAGAAGACAAGAGCTTTCCTAATGGCTACAACACAGCTATGAGTAAGTTGGCTTTTTATGTACAGGCGCACAGTAGGCGCACAAGAACGATGCGATGTTCACTCGAGCCGGCAAAGCTAAACTGTTCTTTGTAGTGTAATTTCTGAGAGGACGTTGTGGTGTTGTAGTAACTTCTAAGTTAAAACGCATAGACGTTTCCTCTAGCTTTGACTTTTCTGTCCTCTTGCTTTAAAAAATCTCCTACAACACGCACTAAGCAATCAGGGCACACTGACTGTTTTCGCGTGTTGTTGGTTCTTTGGTAACATCTTTTCGTGCGCTCGGGGCTGGTTACATGTTTTCCCGTTCTTGGCACCGGTTGCATATTTTCCCGCGCTTAGTATCGGTTACATAGTTTCCCGCGCTCGGCAACGGCTACATTTTTTTCCCGCGCTTGGCACCAGTGGCATGTTTTCCCGCGCTAGGCACTGGTTGTATGATCTTCCGCCCTTAGAATAGGTTGCAAATACAACATGGGATTAATAAAGTGCGTTTCGTCTTTAATATTTCAGGTGTGTGCAAAAGCATTAAACAGCCAGTAACAAAGAAATGGCTTCTGGAAGTGATAGAGAAATATCGCTACCATTCAAATCGACCCAGGGACCCTAACGTCGCGTCTACGAGTCAGTCTGCGGTGTAAATATAACAGTTTAACCAATTTGTTGTTTGGATAGCCATGCTGGGTCAGATAAGAGCATTCTGAAAGCGACAGAAGCAAGTTAAAATTAGTTCGTGCAGCTTGAAACATCTGTTTTTTACCGAAATATTTAAACGCTTCGCACTGGAAAAGCTGTAGGTAAATATGTCGCGTCGTCGACCTCTCCGACCAAGTCTTTCGTACAGGTTAAGAGGAGAACCGACGCTCGGCTCCAGCGTCTCCGACGAGGTCTTCGTGAAAGCCGAATGCAACCGACAGGGTTTACCGAAGATAAGCCGAACATCAGCTCGTCGACGCAAGCTTTTTATAGCACAAACCGCTGTACTTCTGTACTTGGAATATTCTCTTTACCACTTTCATCCTTGTGTTATTTTTAAATATTTTGAACATTTCCCTCATGGTGATTTCCCTGAAATGATCACGACCGGTGTTCTCATAGCCCTCTTGTTGAATGTGTTGTACAAAGTTAAAGAGAAGTTAAAAATTAGTCACTCTGGTGGTCGCTTATAGGACAAAAAACAAAGACAAATAATTTGTAAATACATTTTACACCGTATGACTAATAATGCCGTAAATCTCGGTTGTGAGCCCACTCGCTTATTGACCTATCTGCTAACCAGACTCGAAAAATATTTCGGTTACACCCCCCCTCCCTCCCCGCCCCCGAAGCATACCTCGACTTCTCAAAACGGCAATTCTCTACGCAGTTAAACCTAATTCACTGAATGAACATTATACTATCACAGTGTTTTCTGCTTGCCAACTCAAGACATCTTATGAAGTTAGTATAGCCCAGGGCTTATAACCGGAGCTTTATGGTCCAGACAATGGGTCTACATGAGATCTCTCCACCAAGAGAAAACGTGATCAGCCAAAGAGGATAAGCGTAGGGTCTACGTAAGGGACAGACAATTTTTTTTTTTTGTAAAGGGGGAGGGGGGGCTGGGCAATTTCCAAAAACAATTCCTGCACAGCCTAAACTACTGAAAAAAAAATCGTGCAAAGGGAGCCATGGGAAAAAAAACTGAGCAAGTGCTTTCTAATATCCAGGTCCTTTTTTTTTTTTTTTTTAAATCCTTGCACAAGCTTTTACCCACCTAAATATATCATCCACAACCCGAAGTTGAGAAAAATATTTCATGCTCTAGAAAATTGCCCAAACCTCCCTCCGTCCCTAACCTTTGAAGGTGGTGTGCTTAGGTTGAAGAGTGCGGCGTTACAATGGAAACCAAAAGCAAATTCCTTATTTGGTCAGTGTAACGCCTTCCAGGATTAGCCGAGCTCAACGTTTTTGGTAGTGGTTGCTTAGCAACACGCGAAACATCTTTATTTTGTGACTGGATGAAAATCGAAGATTTTTCATTTGACGAGAATGTAAGTTAAGATATTGAGAAGAATAAAGTAGGGACTCTTTTCATACACTTCCCTTCATTATAAGCAACTCCCTAGGATAAGAAGGTACCTTTATTAATTGAGGAAATTTTCTTGCTAGGAAAAATAAATGACGCAGGTCAAGTGTAACTTGATAATCCTTTTAAAACACTGAGAGCAAGTTTAGAACGTGCGCGTAATTCAATAAAATGAGAAAATAACAACATTTCTTTCTTTTCTTTTTTTTTAGCCTCGCTAATGAAGTCTTGATAGCGCAAAGTTGATGACGTGGTTTAGAAATTTTATGAAAATTCGTAAAAATTTATAGCCATTGAAGAAATACCTGCTATCAAGAAGGCGCGAACGTGCTTGTCAGCTTGGGTATTGATAATTGAAATGAACCGAGAATATTTCCTGTGCAGTATAAACGGGTATCTTTTGTCAGGGATACTGTAAGATTTCAGTTTCCAGTCAGCAGCAATGGTAGTAAGAACTGAATTTTACGTGAAAAGTCTATAATTCTTGGGTTAGACGTACGTGAGGTTAGTAATGTCATGGGTGTGGCCACCTTTGGCAAGGGCAAAAGAAAAAGGATTTTAGCAACTTCAACATTTGGCATGTGGACAAAAGTACTTGCAACTGAAGTGCCGAAAGAAAAGATCGTCGTTGAACTGAATTCAGGGAGACCTCGTAAAATATAAATCAGTCGAAACTGAAATGGAAAAGCGTATTATTACCTCGTACCCTGGGTTCGGTTCCAGGTTTTTTTTTTTTACTCTCATCATGCGGGACGGCCGCGACACGTTCGTTGGTCTACTTGAACGGAAACGGAACACGCAAGAAACGCTCTGTTGCGGCACTCCCTGCGCTTGTCACGCAATCGTTTGGGACTTGAGAGATTGTAGGTGACATTTTTCAGTATTTCAAACTACTGTCGGAAATTTGTTGAAATAGCATTATTTCCAGTCTCTCTGGGTTTGTCAGAAACTAGGCACCAGGTTGCTAGTGTTCGCCGTTCAAAGAGGAAATTGCCCAGTTACCGAGTTGTGTATCGGGGAAGCCCACCAGCAACAAAACATGGAAACGAGATAACTTCTAAGAAAATGTCTTACTTAGTTCAGGCTAACGAGGATTCAATGCCTCGGTGTCTTTCTGACACAAGGTTGGACGAAGCATTTAGCGCTCATGGGCAAAGCGGCCATCGCTTCAGTCGAAAAACATTCACTCGTCCCAGCTACTGTCATCACTGTACGGACATGCTCTGGGGCTTAACAAATCAAGGTTTAATTTGTGAAGGTGAGAAAGCTTGTGATGATGTATAATGTGAGATAATTTTCGGAGTTTTCAGCCGTTGGGTTTAAATTTGCGGAGGTATCATTTCGTGTCAAACCGCAGTTCATTGTGGAAAGTGACGAACATATGACGTGAGTTGATTAATACACACATTGACACAGGTGTTTAAAGCTGGATATATTTTACAATTTGTTAGTGTACAAACTGTGGGTCTTTCTTATAATTTTTGAGAAGTTTTTACGAAGTGCTTTGCTTTTTTTAGAGTAGAATTTTATTAACTAGGTCGGTCGATTATTTGTTCGCAATATTGTTGGTGAATACTCCCTGCGAAGTGGAACACAAACGCCTCTTCATTAAGGAGTTTATTTGTACACTTCGTAAATGCGAAAACACTTACAAATTTTACAGATCTTGGGAGTGGTTTGATAAAACACTGTTTATTCAGACCATCTGTTTATCTGCTTTCCATCCGAAAGCTCACGTACATGTACATGATCTGTTGCCATGTTGGGCATAATTTACAAGTTACTATATTTACGGCATAAAATTTATTATTCACTGCTAAATTTTGAAAGCCCAGTACAATTGGCGACCGACATCGTATTTTGAAATTCGCAATGCCACTACAAAATCGTGATGTAAAGGAGTGTTTTTTAGCGTTAGTACACATTGTGTAAATTTGACGTGTTCTTACTGCACTACACAATAAGTGACATCACTACTCCCACAGAGATCTGAATATTAACGTCATGACGTATGCAAATAATCTAATACTAATTTCCTGCAGGGAAAAGCTGGTTTCCTTGAGAAAAGGAATCAGTTGGAAAAATAGGGAAGGGCCTCAGCAATGTTTATAGAAAAATGCTATTTCCTGTCTTTCAAAAGATTATTAGCAAATTGCATCACAAACATGTAGCTGCCAAAAATCCTACCAAACAGTGTCAATGTGGTGTGTTAAAACAGAAATAACTGTGATGTTATTTTTGTAGAAAATAGCTCAAAGAAAATAAGCACGCTGATTGGTTTAACAACTGCACACTGCTACAATACTCACTATCTGCCAAACAATATTATTAAATTATGAGCTTGAGATTTTTATCACGTGATAGCTGATGAGGGCACAGCCCGAATCAACTGTCATGCATAGAAATAGAGAGCGAATAATCTAATTGTTTTAGTATAAATCTACTAGTCGTTCAAAACTTTATCTAAATCCTCTTCACAGACACTTTGAAAATGCCAAGAAGCAGCCGTCATTTGTTAACAAGGGCACACTGCTATGCTACTCACTATCTATCACAGAATAGATAGTGAGTAGCATAGCCAATCAGCAAATGGCATTTGTGAGAGAATGCTAGTAGATTTATACTGAAATAGAATAGATAATGAGTAGCAGCCAATCAGAGAATGGCATTCATAATGGAACGCTAGTAGATTTATACTAAAACTTGATAGAAACACAGTACATGTTTTCTAGTGCATAAATAGAGATCATACATGTGCAGCTACTAGGGGTTGTAGTTGCCAGTAAAGCCTTTCCTTTTTACCCAAATGAGAGATCATATTCTCTCAAATATTTTTGAACATAAAAATTGTAACTCAAACAATCAATCAGTCAAAAGTGATTGTCCTATGAAATTGATCACGCTATAAAATAAAATTAATATTAGCAGCAGGTTAAGAAATAAGAGACAATATTATAACATGCATGATTACTCAATACGATCATGTTAAAAGTTTTGTAAGGAAATATAGGGTCACATCACCATTGTTGTTATTATTCATTTTACACCAATCAAAGCAGTTTTCAATCAAATGTTACAAAACCAAAACCAAACTAATCAGTAGGATTTAAGGCTTGTCTGTCAGTGGAGGTTCAAATTTTGTTGCATTCTCAGAGTTAATAAATGAATAAATAAATAAATAAATAAATAAATAAATAAATAAATAAATAAATAAATAAATAAATAAATAAGTAAATTACAATTCAGTGGAACTCCACTAACCTGGTGGCTGTATTAATGTGGTGGTTTCATTAGATGGGTATTCTTTAATTAAGAAAATGACTGACTGAGGTTTTTTTTGGGCCAGAATGAAGTGGCTGTAATAATGAGGTGGCTGTATCAACAGGGCGGCCATAAGAGTAAAGTGGCCGTAATAAGGAGGTGGCTGCATTAATGGGGTGCCTGTGAGGCTGGGTTCTACTTTGTAGATACTGTATTTAGATTGGAAATAGCTGGTTTTCATATGGGTGCTCTGTCCTGGTCAAATTTGAAATTATTTGGAGGTGTTGGGTTTTGTAGAGGGAGGAAAATGGGAGTACACATACATGTAGAAAACCCTCAGAGCAATTCAAGAACCAACAACAAACTCAACCCACATACCTGTATGGCACTAGGCCAGATTGAAACCTGGGCCACATTGGCAGTGGCAAGCGAGCACTCTCACCACTGCACCATCCCTGCTCCCCTAAGAGTAAAATGGAAGAATTTGAATATCTTGTGTTATATATTTTTTTAAATTTTTTTCTTCTGTTTTAGTTTGCAACTTTGTGAGCCATGAGCGCTGTTTGCAGTTTGTGGTGTCTCCTTGCATTTCCATAGCAACATCTTTAGTGAAGGTGAATCCTTAGTTTGTTGTTACATTTTAGTCATGATTAGAACTAGGAACTCATAATGTTGTAAGGGATGGCGAACAGTAAATCCAAGCCTTTGCACTACAGGTAAATGGTAAAGTCTGCTTACAAGCCCAGTGGCCCATCAGGCCAATGCTTATCTCCCATTTCAGTAGCATGAAGCAACCAGGAGTATTTCTACTCCCCTCTGGATGTGGTGCTAATTCATTGCAGGGTTACCCCTGGCAGCATTGAATTTGGCAGTACCCATTTATGGAGTGGAGAGTAGCTGAGGCACTGCACAAGAGTAAAGTGTCTTGCACAAGAGCACAACACGGTGTCCTCGGCCAGGGCTTGAACCCCAGACTGCTTGATTTTTCAGATAAGAAATATTTCTTGCTTCTATTTTGACAACACAGGATCCTGTGGCCCATAGTTGGAGTGGACCCTCATTCTTTAGGAGAAGATTCTGTTGCGTTTGCCGGAAAAGACTGGATGAACATGTAGCATTCAGATGTCAAGGTACACTGTATTCATTGTGCAGAGCTCGAAAAAAATTTGAATTGGAACTTGCCCTTCAAATAAGTAACTCTGAAATTTTGCTTGCCTGGGAAAAATGCATTTTGTTTCCCTTTTTATGACTTAATTGGCAAATGACTTCCTGGGCCTCTGTTTGTCCTGCAAGGGGACATTAAAAGTTACTTGCTCCATGGAAAAATCTATTTGTTCCAGACAACCAGACAGCACTTTTAGTGAACCATGATTGTGTTGTCCCACTAAATCAAGGTTGAGTATACATTTTTTTTGCAACTGCAGTCTTAGAGCAGAAATAGTTTTTTAGTAGTCTTTAACAAACTAGTTTTTCTGATTTACTGAAAAAGGTAGTTGATATGTTTCTCTCTTTGCAGTTTGTGATTACTTTACTCATGAAGAATGTAAAGAGTTTAGCGTTAGTGATTGCAAGAAGTGTGCTGCCTATACCCCATACGTGCAAAAGGTACTGGCCAGTTATCATTACTAGTGGTACCTTTTTGACATGCCTTGGCAGCATGTCAGGCGAGTTTGGTTGAGCCATGGTTTTTATTCTGGCAAGACATAGTCAAGGCAAAATACCACCCCCCCCCCCCCCCTCCCACAAAAAAAAAAAAACAAAAAAAAGAAAGTGAAGCCTTGGAGCCACTGGCTCGTAGCTGCCAGAACTTATCCCGGTTTCTGCAGCATGAAGCAGCTAGGAGTGTTTCTACTCCCCCTGGATGGGATGCTAGTCCATCGCAGGTCACTCTCCTGCAATTTGTTAGATTTCCCCGACAATTTGCCAGTACCCACTTATACTCCTGGGTGGAGAGGGGCACTGTGAGAGTTAAGTATCTCGCCCAAGAACACGACACAGTGTCCCCAGCCAGGGCTCGAACCTGGACCGCTCGATCCGGGGATGAGCGCACTAACCATGAGGCCATGGTGCCTCCACTATATACCCAAGGTGAGACCAAATGACACCAAATGTGCCTGATATGGTGTCAAAGCATGCCAAAAAAGGTATGATTAGGTATTTTCTGTACCCATTTTTAGTCTATCAACTCTATTGGTTTCATAAACATAAGTTGAATATATACATAATTATGTAGTAAATCAATAGTAGAAATGAAAAGACCAAAAGGGATTGCATGAACGAGAAAAGTATCCCATGCGAGGCACAACCCAAAATCTAATTAAAAAATCTCAGCCTGATAAGAAATCTAACTGATCATGATGTCATAAATGTATCAGGTCAGTGACTTGATATCGCAGGATATCAGGAGAGTGGGCACAGCTTCTGATTGGCTAAATACAAATTTGGGTATGGTGATGTGAAAACAATGTACATGTAAGGGCTAGGGTTAGGGTTAAACAGTTGCAGCAATTTTTGATTGTAGAACTTTTGAATTTGCAAATATATGTTGATTTATTGTCACGTCTTTTGGTTACAACAGCAATTACTTCATCAAGCTCATCATTGGCGGGAAGGAAATTTATCACCCAGTGCCAAGTGTGCTCACTGTAAGCATACATGTGGAAGCATTGAGTGTCTAGCAAGTGTCAAATGCAGCTGGTGTGGACTCTCAGTGAGTGTCTTGTTTGTTTTCACCTGACAAAAACACCCATTGACGGTTTATTTACATTACATGTTTATGAGCGTTAATTCTTCAATACCAATCAATCAGGAACACAGCACCCATGAATTATCCACTCTAATTTCCTGCACCTTGTTAATTAAGCGAAGTCTAAATTCCAACCCTAGTAGTCTACAGACTGTTGCCTGTCTGTGACAAGATTGCATAGAGTGACTTCAACTGGTGGAGTAATTTCATTCCCCCCCCTAGGCTTACCCATTTAGCATTTACATTTAATTTGCTGGTGCCTGCTTAAAACATAAGTGGAGAGAGGTACTGTGAGAGAACACAAGACAGTGACAGGTCTCAGAAGGGCTCAAACCTGCAGTGGACTCTGATATGGTTCCTTCGTTGTAGTAAGTCATTGTGCCTTGCATTCCTTGCTGCTTTCCACTCCTTCCTGAACCGTGATATGATGAGCCATTATGCATTCTGAAGACGGAGTAACTTTTCGTTGTGTTTTGAATCTTGTTTCCTTTACATGCATAACTATCAACTTTTCACAAGAAGATATTAATGGGGGAAAAAAATTCACTATTAGAAGTAAGTGGTTTTAATCGGTCTACAGTGAGGTGGTTATGGTAGCTCGTGTAAAGTACTTTTTATTTGTTATTTAATAATAAGTTATTAAGAGCATTGTATTGTTGTAATCTCCAACAGGCTCACAGTTCATGCCACTATATGTTACCTAAGGAATGTGGATTTGGTTATCTTCAGAAGCTTGTGTTACCACCATATGCTGTGTCAATGCCAAACACCACTTTATGGAGTTCGTGTTCACAAAACAGATGTAGATCTGCAACTTTAAATGGTGAGCTTGGTGTTATTTATAGGTCATCATCAACTTCTTGTTTTCTCCTTGTGGAGAACGGGCTCAATTTCCAGCTGTTTTGTGAGCCCGCGTTAACAACCGAACTCCTGAAACGGCTGGAAATCAAGCCTATGTGGAGACTGGGGCCATCAATCCATTTCGTCCAAGCAACTTGGTCTTTTGCCACCACCTCTGCTTCCCTCCATGTCTTGGATCTGAGATTTTCTCTCTCCTTTATGATCATTCTTCTCCATGTCTCTCTTGGCAGGTCCTCTTCAGGGTCTGCCTTTGGTTTCCCATGTCATTAATAGTTACTATGTAGTAAATAGCTTATAGGAATTGTTTGGAGAGCTCCCATCTTGTACTGCATCATTATTCAAGCCTGACTTCACAATCTTGTACGAGAATTAAACAAGGTTCTTTAAAGCTCAGTATCGTTTAGGGAAGAGGAGGCAAAGAACAACTTTAGTCCTTCTGAATGCTGAATATTTGCGTTGCTCAATGTGTTGTTACAGAAAATATCCATACCCCTCCCATGGAGGGTTTTTGGTTTAAACCTCCCCCAATCTCTTTGGAAATTCCAGTTTTGGTTCATACTTTTCTTGAGACATTTTGGCTTTTGAGCCCTCCCCTCCCCCCTCTTGGAATTTCCAATAACTCTCCAGAGGGTGGGTATACTTCTAATAGGTATTTTCTGGAATCTCACAATGTCTTAAGCTTACTTAAGTTATGAACAGACTCTTTGGCCACATGCCAGTCTGACCGCCCACCTGCTTGAAAGCCAGCTAGGGTAATACACAGGAACTTTCAGCTGGCAGGGATGTCAGACTTGTTTTCTCACAAGAGAATTGGGAATTATTGTGAGACAAAAGATGTCTGTGTTCTTAGAAAGCTACTTGCCTGTCATTAACAATGTGAATTAAATGTTGACGATTTTACAGAAGTGGCAGATGACGATGATGGAATTGTCTCAGATGACAAGATAAGTTCATCTTCTGATACAGGTATTTCCTGATTATTATTTCACTGTGAGATTTATGACTTTTTATAAATTTCTTTCTATAATGTGACACTGGTGACAACATATTATATTTTTTTCAGATGAGACATATTTAAAAATTTATGATGGTGAAGTATCAGATCCAAAACTTTGTAAAAATGTTGCAATTCCAAGGACAGCTCAAGTCAGTAATGTTCTGGTGAGTTTTGTGATCCTTGAACCATAATCAACCATCTTCTTGAGGCATGGTGGCTGTAGTGGTTAATCTGTGAAAACGTTAACTTGCAAATTCTCTCAAAGTTATCGTTCATCTGTAAATATGAGTGAAACTTTGTTTTTGTTTTTCATTTTTAATTAATAATAACTAAAAATAGTTTTATTTGATAGGAGGAAGCTCTGAAGAAATTTCACATAACAGATGATCCCAGTAATTATTACCTTGCAAGAGCTGTAGATGAAGGTCTGTATGTTTCAAGACAGACATGTACATGAACTGTTGCTTTGTTGATCACATATAGATCGTTTTCATGTGACGTCATCACTTTCTAAAATCCAAAATGAAAGAGCCACCAAAGTTTTTATCCTCGTCAGGCATAAGAGGCAGTATATTTATATCTGTTTACGATTTTACAGCTCAATAACGTGCTTCGTTTGGAATCCAGAGCATTTTGAATTTCAGGGTTATGGAGGTGCGTGACACAAGGCTACAATTGAGTTCGTCAAAAAATATATACTTATCTCATGATTTTGAGCCTTTTTAGAAGTTAGAACAATAGGAAAAGTGCTTATGTAAATGCTTGTTTGATCAGTACTGATAATCAGTCGCCTAGCTAGCCAAAGGAAGTTCCAGATGTTTACACTATTTTCCGGCGCCATATTGGTGTACCACAGAGGTACACCAACATGGCATTTTCATACTGGGCTCTGTAAATATCTGCAAAACATTTCGACGAATATATGAAGTTTGGGGAAACGCACAGGCCTAAAACTTGGAGAAGTGTCTTATTTAGTTATCTTCTATAACATCATAATTTCATAGCTTTTTCCAAAGGATGGTTTTCGATTTATTTTTTTATTGCGTGACAGTGAAAACAATCTATAACTTGTATATAGTCCTCATTGACCAGTGTTTAAATTCTCTGTAATAATGATATATTGAATACAAAGTCAACTGTGGAGGAACTATGAACACAGAATGTGATTATCGTTATCCTTTGTCACCCCCGTGGGTGCAGAGGGTGTCCACCAGTACCCTCAAATGGACACGGGTCTTTGCTAATACCTTGGCTCTCTCCCAGGAGTAGCCCACTTTTTCCAACTCCTGCGGCATGGACCACTTGAAGTTGTCCTTGGCCGTCCAACTTTCTTCTTTTGCTGTGGCTGATAGTTAAGGCTTGCCTTGCAAAATTGTTGCTGTCTCTCCTGAGCATAAGGCCAATCCAATGCCACTTAGATTGTGATCAATACATCACTATGTGAAAACTCTATCTATCTGATCTGCTGTAAAATTCTCCCAAATAGTGAAACAAGAAGTAGGTAGAGACTTTAGATTTAAAATGTTGGTGAACATTATTTACGTTTGTTTATCTTTTACAGAAAATGAACGAGCACTTGATCCTGAAGAAAAGCCTCACCAATTTACAGAACACAATTCATCAAAACCCTTGATCTTTCTCCGCATGAAAGTAAGTTTGCCTGTAATATAACTACACGCGTTTCAATATAATTGTGTTTCACTCCCTTTTTTCATTTTTTGGGAGGTGCGGTGGCCTCATGGCTAGTGCATTCACCTCTGGATCTGGCAGGCCAGGTTTGAGCCCTGGCTGAGGACATGGCGTTGTGTTCTTGTTCAAGACACTTTACTGTCACAGTGCCTCTTTCCACCCAGGTGTATAAATGGGTACCAGTGAATCTAATGCTGTGGTAACCCTGCAATGGACTAACATCCCATCCAGTGGGTAGTAGAAATACTCCTGTAGAAACCATGATAAGCTCCAACCTGATGGGCCACTTGGCTCATATGCAGACTTTGCCTTACCTTACATTCAGTTTTATCTTTGAAAGTATTTTAAACCCGTTATAATGTATTACATTATTTCAGTCTCACCATTTCCCTTGTCTAGAGCGCAGACAGACGAAAAGGATACATCAGAGTGTACCCTGGAATGATAAAGTGAGTATTTACCAGTCAATCAATATTATTAATCCTTCTCTGAATTTTTTTTTCTGTGAGCTTACATAAACTCACTTCATGTTGTTTTATAACAGTGTGTCTGCAACATTCAAGACGATTCCAGTGACAGCAGTTACAACTGTTACAGATGTCATTCAAATTGCTTTAGAAAAATTTGGACTTAAGGTCTGTATCTTAATATTGATATAAGGTTCCATTTTATATGCTTGGTAACCACAGGGTGCAAACTAAGAATACAAAATAACTTTTCTAGCTGACCTTTCGGGCACACTCTAACCATGATGTACCAGTCTGAAATTCTTCTTGCTAGTCCCCCAAAAGTTCATCTCTTACAGTACTTCAATCAGTAATTTGAATTTCCTCAAAAATTTTCCTAACTAAAGATACTTCACATTTCCCATCCAGCAAATAAACTAGCCCGACTGGGAAATCCACCTGCCATTAGTGCTACCGGACAGAACTTTCTTTTCACACTGATCTATAGTTACGCTTCTTGACTTCTTTATCTCATTTTCAGTTCTTATAAGGCTACCCTTCCTTCAGGCCTCTATCCCTGTTTTGTTCTCTTCTTCTCTCCCTCTTCCTTTCTCCCTCCCTTAATGGATCCTTCCTTGTTTTCTGTCCATCCCATATATGTCTCTCTGACTCTCTGTTCCTCCATAGATCTGTCCCTGTGTCCATCTGTGGGTCTATTTGTGTGTCTGTCCTATATTTCTCCTCCTTCCATCCTACACCCTCTCTCGACTCAACCACCTCCTCAAGGTAGAGAATTTATACCTAACAAGTTACAAATTGATTTGGCACTGAAAATGCTCTTATTTTGATGATTGATTTTCTTCGAGAACAGGGCGCAAATCCAGATAACTACTCTTTGACTGAAGTCCACTTAAATCAGGGAGGTAAGGCATATTAACTACCGCAATCAAGCCTTGTTTTAGCATTACTTTACTATGGAAAGCTAAGTCTTGACCAATGTGCTTCTCAATAACAATAAATTGATGAACAGGGGAGATCAAGGATACATGGTTCACAATATAGATCCCATTTTGTTGCATGTCCAAGTCAGTAATTTCAGGATGTTCAAAATACTTCAAACCCTATTTTCTCAGTTTCAGTGATAACTGAAGTTATTAGTAAGCTTGTGCTAGGAGTTAGATCATCTTCTGTTGAAAGCTACAGCTTGGGTTTTAGTACAGTGCTAATGAAATTGGTTCACAGATCAGTTTTAACTGTGCAAATTGTGATAAAGTGCAATTGAAGCTAAAACAATTTGATAATCCATTGCTTGTCTTTACAGTTACTATGAGTAAAACTTGCAATAAGCCTACAAAAGATAGACATGTTGGTAAGACACAATAACGTTTAACCAGCTCAAACTAAACTTCAGTTTTTCATAACATTTATACATAAACAATAAATTTATAATATAGTGGTGCAAAGCTGAGTTCTGAAAAAGATTTTGTGGTACAAAAAGGCTTGTAACTTGAAATTCTCATGCATTAAAGACTAAATAGGTTTCAGGACAGAAATTTAAAAAAAAAAAAGATCTTAAAAGTTATGGTTATTTGAAGTCAATACAACATGGCAGTCTATAAACTATAGAAAAGATCACTGACTTTTTTCAGCTCAAATACTACTTTTTTGAGGCTGAACACCCTAAGAGGAACTAAAACTTTGTTTTTAACCTCTAAAAGGTACAACAAGCACCCCTTCCTTTGTATATGGAAGTCTTCCCCCACCCCCAACATGGTTGGAACTGCTAATTTATTATTGAGAGATGGTTGTCACAATACATGTACAAATAACAATATGGGATACTTCTTTACATCTTTAACTTCAAAGAAGAGAAGGGTGTACATGATAGAAAGGCATCCCGGGAAGCACTAACAATTAAATTACTTACTTACTTACTTAATCCTCTTCATTCCTAAGTGGAACATAGGTCCTCAACTAGCGCGCGCCACCTAACCCTATTTTGTGCAGTGCCTTTTGCCTCATTCCACGTAACATGCTTCGCCGCCAACTCTGCCATTCTCGTGCGCCTCCAGCTGTTTTGGGGTCTCCCTCTCTTTCGCTTCCCCTGTGGGTTCCACTCTAGTGCCCTCTTGACTACGTGTCCATCTGGTTTCCTCAGTGTGTGGCCGATCCAGCCCCAAGCTCTCTGTCTTATCTCTTCCTCGATCGGTCGTTGCCCTGTTTGACTCCAAAGGTCCTTGTTGCTGATTTTTCTAGGCCACCAAATCCGCAAGATGTTCCTCAGGCTCTTATTGATAAACACTTGCAACTTCTGCTCCAATCCCTTGGTCAGCCTCCAAGTTTCAGAACCATACAAGAGCACCGCCTTCACATTTGTCCCAAAGACTCTCAGCTTGGTCTTGGTTGTTAGTGCCGTGGATCGCCATATTGGTCTCAGCATCGCAAATGTCTGTCTTGCCTTTCCAATTCGTGCCTGAATGTCCTTGTCAGTGCCTCCCTTCCCTTTTTTTTTTTTCATTGATTAATTTAATTGTTGCAAGCAAGCAAGCAACAATTAAATTAATCAATGAAAAAATCTGAAGAATGTCAGTGAATTAATTCTAATAATATAAATTAATTGTGTAGTGCGGGTAGGAGAAATGGCCAACACAAGTCAGTAAGAACAAGGACTTCCTTGACTTGTGAAATTCAATGTTTAAATACATAACACTACCAAAGAACTAATTACAAGTTAAATGAAATAATACTTGATAATTAAATAAATATGGTAAATTTTAAACACTGTAGAGTGAAATGGGAAAGATTAGAAGAAATTCATGAACTTTCCTTCGTGTTTAAAACAGAAATTAGTAAGATCAGAAACTTTAAATGATTAATTAATGATAGTAAATAAATTGGAAGTAGCGATCTTGAACACAAATTATGTACCTTATAACTCTAAACCGACAGTAAAGTACTGGACGGTGTTTCAGGTTGTTGAAGTTATGATCTCACAATTACTCTAACTCTCTTCTTCAGTTCAAGAACGGAGAATGGAAAACAGTGATTGTCCATGGAAAACTTTAATGGATGTCAGAAAAGTATGATGTATATAGTTAGAGTGTTGTGACCTCTGCCATTGTCAATGATATATCTTTAAGTGGGAAATGTTAATTAAAATATGTTTCTTGTCATTTTTTTTCTTCTTTTTTTTTTTTTGACGACTATGGTTTAAAATTTTAATGGCTTGGATTTACTTTGAGCTCACAGTGTTGTATATCCTTCAATTTTCTTCTTGTCACAAAGTGAGACAGTGTGCAACTACAACCAGTTTACAGAAATTATGTGGGTTTTGAAGAGGAACATTTACAAATTTAGCTTTGATTGCTTTGAAATTCAACACAGTTTTCTGAAATTTTCTTTTTGCAGAAGTCTATAAGGAAAATGAAACTCACAAGATTCTACTTACGGCAAAATTTGGAGCCCCTGGGAAGTGTGTGCATATGTGTGGGGAGTTTCCCAACAGGCCTGGATTCAAGCAAATATGAAACACTAATTAGCGATATTTTAGGAGAAAGTAAGTACTCTGACTGAAGATTAGGAGGAAGTAGCTGTTTCATAGTGTTAAATTTGTTACAAAATTGACTTGAGCTGTAAGTTATATGTTTGGAGAGAGGAGGCAAATTAAATTAACCCTTAATCTGTATCAGGGTATTTCTTGTAGTTAAATGCCTTCGGTTATACTAAATATGTTCCCTTAACATGTACCTGTCTTAGACCTTTAGCTCTTGAGAATGATCTGTGTCTATTTTCTCTTGGGCAATGAGAAAAAAGGAAATTAAATCTATCACAAAACACTAGTAAGTAAACCCAGAGTTCCCATTAATGCACAGGTGTGTGTCTTATACAGCAAAAAAATGAAACGAACACACAGTTTTTGTCAAAAGTGCGTCCTTACAGGACATAGGAAGAAACGTTCCGACTAGTTCACGAAACTGGGTCTAATTTATTTGTAATTCTATTTTTCATTTCACAGCTATGCAATTTTGTGAAGTGAAAAGTGTTTATCCAAGTTACGGTAAGTGTCAGAAATGTATTGACTTGAACTGACATTCTTAAAAGATACTGTATTTGTCAAGTTTCAACTTTCTCCCATCCCTATATGCTGGCACTGACATTATTGTGTCATGAGAACGCTCTCTCTAAGGCTTTGTTCTAAAGTGCAAACCATGGTCAACTGTTTGTCAACTTGTTTGAAGGAGCTTTGTCACAGTTTGTGCATCTTGAAAAGTTTAATAGCCTAAATTTTTCAATTTGTCAGTTTTTACCATCCTTAATTAACCATCCTTGTTTCTCTATGATATATTTTGATCTCTTTTATGTTTTTCTATCTTAGTAAACTATTATTTTCAGGTGTCCTTCAATTTTAAGTTAATTTTGTACATGCCAAAAGAGATCTCAAAATACCATTACTGAGCTCGTTTCTACAGTTGCTTCAAGTGAATTTAAGGCTAAGCTGCATCATTACACCTTTGAATGAGACACTGCATCCTTGAAAAGCAGCTTTATTAGTAATATGATAAGTTTTTATTCTTTTAATACTGTACTAAGCATTAGTTAGTTTAGTTAGGCAGACTTAGATATTATACTAATAATAAATTATGCTGAAGGAATTTTTACCATTGTATGAATAAAGTTATCAAGTTGAACTCAACTCAACCTTTAAATGACTTGACTTCTATCTAAGTTAGCTGACACCAATTAGGCAACCATGAGTTGGTTATTTTTTTGTGATACGTCACTCTGTATTTAATAATATACCTATTAAATTGATTCTCTTTAGGAATGGTATTTGTATTTCTCCCATCTGCTGATGTAGCTGCTGATGCTGTGGGTAAATTTATAAGTTCAACTGTGGACAGCAGGCATCTGTTTGTAAGAGTCCTGCCTAACATACATGTAAGTAACATCAAGTACAGCTTAAAATGTTACCATAGTTAATGAGAATCCCCTTTAATTAAGCATCCCAGGCACAAAAATATGGAGCAGTGTTTCAAAGAAAATGGAAGTGCCTCTTTTAAAAAATAGAGACCAAGTCTCTATTTCCTTAAATTTTGAAGAAGGAACATACAAATTGATTATTAAAACTACCAGTGCCAAGTCTTCCCTTAGCACTTGGTCATTCATTTTTGCTATCTGTATTTTTATAATGTCACATAAGACGAGTCTTATGCAAATGGTGATTAGAGAAATAAAAACTTGGAACATATTTCAGAGGAGTTAAAATTTGGGCTCTTAATTCCCTAGGCTTATGCTTACAGTAAGAGACACATGTTGAATCTGTCCTGTCTCTCCCTCCCTCTCCACAGCCTGAACTCTTTCCTCCTAACAGTCAACCACTTCTAGTGCTTGTGAACTCTAAAAGTGGAGGTGGTCAGGGGGCCGACATGCTAGCAGCCTTCCAGAGATTGCTCAACCCTCATCAAGTGTATAGTCTGACAGAAGGAGGTCCACTACTAGGGTATGTTCCATTCACAAAAGCAATCATGCCTGCACAATTTTTTTTTAATAATTTACTATTAGTTTAAGGGCTGCATCAACAACTTTGCCACATGCCACATTGAATAGGACCTTTTCCTTTTAGTTTTGTTCTGTCAGAACTCTATAATAATTGAGTATGTAACAACAAACATTTTGTCTCTTTTTGTTTAGGTTCTATGCTTTCAGGTTGATTCCTGATTTTCGTGTATTAATCTGTGGTGGTGATGGAACAGTTGGTTGGGTGTTGTCATGTTTGGATGACATCCTTCAAGAATTGAAGTGTAAGATGCCATCGTCTGCCATTCTTCCTCTGGGCACAGGTGAATTTTTGCAATGATGATTAGACCTTTATAGACTAAAGTACCGGTACTGCCAAATGTAACAATTTATAGATCAATGTACTGCCAATATTTTTAGGAGTGAAATAAAGGCTATTTTATGCATGAATCGGTTAATGAAAATTGATATTTCGAGTATGGAACTAAAAAACTTCTAAACTGCCAATTTACAGGTAATGATCTCTCACGTGTTCTTCAATGGGGAGGAGGTTATTCTGGTGGGGAGAGTCCTGTTTCCCTCCTTATGGCTGTCGACCAGGCACAGGAAGGTTTCCTGGACAGATGGTGTGTGATGTTTGATTCACCGGACATGACGGTCCCTGACACACTGTCAAATGATAGTGGTATCGGTTCTACTAGTGGAAGGGAAGATGATCCGAGTATTTTCACCATGAATAATTATTTTGGTATTGGAATTGGTGCTGAGCTGTGTTTGGATTTTCATCTTCAGAGGGAAGAAGCTCCAGATAAGTTTCACAGTAGGTGAGTTGTGAAGTTTTACAGTTTTGGAACAATCAAGGTTCTGGTGATGTGTGTTTTTTCTGATTTCATGTAGCCCAGGAGACTGCTAAATGTTACAAGAGGTGTGTTAACCCCTTGAGTGCCTGACCATTACAAGTGTACCCTGTGTGCGTCATCATTTTCACTGAAAATCGGTGACTAGTAAGAAACTAGCTTCAAATGCCATAATCTCTTTCACTTAAACTATAGACATGTACACATTTTCTGAAAGGTTTTAAGAGTGTCTCTTCAAGCGCTCAATTTGATATCCATATGACGTCACAGAAATGGGAATTTTGAAGTCTATCAAAAAATCTCCTTCAAGTCTCAGATGCCGATAAGAATTGTTTCTGGTGTGTTGCAAATTTGACTAAATCTCTTAAAATTTTGATGTACGCAGTACGTCATATAGGCACCTGAGGAGCAAAAATCATGATGTACTGAGTACGTCATAAAGGGCACCCAAGGGGTTAAAGCACACTTTGGCTGCAAAATTGGCAATATTTTGGGGGGTTATATGTTTGAACACTGGGTGAGTATTTTTGGTATTTTATATTTGGTTTAATCAGCTTCCATTTCACTCTTTTAATACTTAACTGAATTGCATGTCAGAATTTTATTGTATACTGGCCTCAGTATTATTTTTGGTGAAGATACACACCACCAGTGCATAACGAGCCAGACGTTCTTAGCAACCAAAAAACAGACCTGGGATCCCCTGGAGATGTAGAACTTTTAGTCCTACATCTCCACGGGATATCCAGTGGCTTACAACATTCCAGTGTAATCGTATCCCTGTTGGTGATCGTTTATGTTCCAAAAAATGCGTCAAGTTTTGCACGAATGTGTCATAATCCTAAAGTGTGAAATTATATTTACTGTAAGACAATTCCATCGTGTCAGAAAGATACAAAACATTTTAATAGTCGGCGATTCGGGAAATCGTGCGACTGACATGAAGAATTTGGATTAAAAGAAAAAATAATGTTGAAACAATGTGTTTTCTAGGTTGGGGCGCAAACGCCAGTTTAAAACTTAGACGCTTTGATACATTTCTTACTCTTGTAAAGCTACGGAGCATGTACAGATGAAACGTTTTAACTAATCTCAGTTATCACTGTTATTCAGTAAGCGAAGTGACTATGCCCAGCAGCCCAGAAGTGCCTGAGAGTCAGAAATGTTCTCAGTTTTTCTGCGGAAAGCCTGATTGAAACCTGTTTAGGGTATTCTCTGTATACATGTTTGTTGCTTAGCGATTCCAAAAATAATCTGAATTTTCTAGTATTCGAATTCGAAGATCATGTGCACCAACACTTTGAAAATCAGTTAATTTTATGGGCAGTCAACAAATTATCTCAAAAATTATGTCAAAGCTCTCAAGAGCGATAGAAATCTCGAGTACATGATGTAATTCTTTACGAGAAATGCTGAGCGATTCTGGAAACAGCACGACGGAAAAATCACTATCACGATTTTGTTACATATCCCGAAGCACTCAGCAACTGTATTGCATGGACTTCAGCCTGGATGAACCAGAAAGGATATGTAACATGTTCCTATAATTTCACGCACGACGGAAAAATCACTATGACGATTATTTTTGTTACATATCCCGAAGTACTCAGCAACTGTATTGCATGGACTTCAGCCTGGGTGAACCAGAAAAGGATATGTAACATTTTCCTATAATGTCACGCACGATGGAAAAATAACTATGATGATTTTGTTACATATCCCGAAGCGCTCAGCAACTGTATTGCATGGACTTCAGCCTGGGTGAACCAGAAAAGGATATGTAACATGTTCCTATAATGTCACGTACGACGGAAAAATCACTATGACGATTTTGTTACATATCCCGAAGCGCTCAGCAACTGTATTGCATGGACTTCAGCCTGGGTGAACCAGAAAAGATATGTAACATGTTCCTATAATGTCATGCACGACGGAAAAATAACTATGACGATTTTGTTACATATCCCGAAGCGCTCAGCAACTGTATTGCATGGACTTCAGCCTGGGTGAACCAGAAAAGATATGTAACATGTTCCTATAATGTCATGCATGACGGAAAAATAACTATGACGATTTTGTTACATATCCCGAAGCGCTCAGCAACTGTATTGCATGGACTTCAGCCTGGGTGAACCAGAAAAGATATGTAACATGTTCCTATAATGTCATGCACGACGGAAAAATAACTATGACGATTTTGTTACATATCCCGAAGCGCTCAGCAACTGTATTGCATGGACTTCAGCCTGGGTGAACCAGAAAAGATATGTAACATGTTCCTATAATGTCATGCACGACGGAAAAATAACTATGACGATTTTGTTACATATCCCGAAGCGCTCAGCAACTGTATTGCATGGACTTCAGCCTGGGTGAACCAGAAAAGATATGTAACATGTTCCTATCATGTCACGCACGACGGAAAAATAACTATGACGATTTTGTTACATATCCCGAAGCGCTCAGCAACTGTATTGCATGGACTTCAGCCTGGGTGACCCAGAAAAGGATATGTAACATGTTCCTATCATGTCATGCACGACGGAAAAATAACTATGGCAATTTTGTTACATATCCCGAAGCACTCAGCAACGGTATTGCATGGACATCAGCCTGGATGAACCAAAAAGGACATGTAACATGTTCCTATAATTTTACACACAACAGAAAAATCACTATGGCGATTTTGTTACATATCCCGAAGCACTCAGCAACGGTATTGCATGGACTTCAGCCTGGATGAACCAGAAAGGATATGTAACATGTTCCTATAATTTTACACACAACAGAAAAATCACTATGGCGATTTTGTTACATATCCCGAAGCGCTCAGCAACTGTATTGCATGGACTTCAGCTTGGGTGAACCAGAAAAAAGATATGTCACATGTTCATATGATATGAACAAGCGAGGGAAAAATGACGATTTTGTTGTTGTTTTTGTTTCCTATAGTGTCACGCATTACTGAAAAATTATGTGGTTTTTGTAAAATATCCTGTAGCACTCGGTAACGTAGAAAAACTGAGTGGGAAAACCAGAGCGGATTTATAATATGTGGCTACATGGTGATTTTACTATATATCTGGATTCGTCTTTCAGAAAACTGGTGTACCATGGACTTCAGTCTAGGGTCTAACCCACGAATGAAAATAGTGATTTAACATTTTAGTAGCTATCTAGTCCCCATACAATCTAAAAGCATGACAATGGGTGTAAGTTATGATATAAATAAAATACTAATCGGAAGACTTAACCTGGTGCGTTTGACTTGTTGAGTTTTGAAGCTGTTGTCTTGATTCGATGCTCTGGGAGGTTGGTCACGGGCAGCGCAAGCTGAAAACACTTTCTGGTTCTCTCCATCATTCTTGGGTGAATGAATTCATGTATAAATCAATCGTGGCTGGCGGTTTTATTTGGTTTTCAACAACTGTTTTATGGTTTAAGCGAAAACCAATCCAAATGTATAGTCAGGGCAGCTCCTTTGTTTCCCTTCCCGTGAAAAGAAAACCCATGCGCTTTCTTTAACTCCTCAAGGCAAATTCGATTGGAAACTGGCTCAATTTCGCACAAATGCATCAGAGAGACACCATATCTTCTAACTCAGAGGCACATCTCGTTTTGTGTCCGTTTTCAACGACTGATGACTGGTTCATTCGAAGTCGAAGTCTTTTTTTTTTAAATATGACCGCGCAATATTCCCACGTTATGAAAATTTATTATAAAATATCAATTATGTGGCCAGATCATATCTGAAAATAACCAGGTTACTTTTGCACACAATTACTCTCACTGAAAGCAATTATCGCTAACCACAATAGAACCGCAAAAGTCTTGCGATGACAGCAACCTAACAGATAAATGACATCACCCCATAGCAACCGGACCTGGTGAATTTTTGAGCTTCCGGTTAGCTCTGGCTCGTGATGATGCCTGGCAAAATTTTTATTTTGAATGTGCAAAAATTTTATTTGCCCTTGACCTGTAGCTATTTAACAAAAAATAACCAACCATTCCACAGACTTATTATTGTGATTACTTTGCTATTTATTGTAATTGTCAGATAATTTAGTAATTTTATATTTTGTTTCATTTCAGACTTCATAACAAAGGTGTTTATTTTAGAGCAGGGCTGAAGAAAATGGTTAAAGGGTATTCAAAGACATTTTCTCATGAAGTTGAAATAGAGGTACATGTAATTCAATGTGTCTACCGGTATCTTGTTCTGTAGGTTATTTTACACAGCAGCTTGCTTGTTCAGATTGCAATTTTAATTTTATTGTTAGCAGTCCACCAATTATAGCATAATTTTACAGGCTGAAAGTATAGTGTTTCTCTATCAACTGGACATGTGCGACCCTTAGACTACACTGTCCAGCTGCTTTTGTGCTTGTGCATGTAGATTTTAGCAAGAAATAGACCTTTCCTGCATTCCAACAAACAATGATGCCCAATCGAGGTTAGAGTGGACAAAAATACAGCAAATGTATGAAAATTGTGGCAGTTTGAAGTCCCTCAAATCAGTGATGTATTTCAACATTTTGAATTTACAGTTATCATCTCGTTCTGTTCTAATTTTAGATTGATGGTAAAAAACTTGATTTACCAACATTGGAAGGAATTGTTATTCTGAATATTAGCAGGTGAGCCAATTGTTTGGGAATTTTAAGCAATTTTTTTTTGTGTGAATATGTACTGGAGAAAATCAGACCTGTTTTAAACAGGTGACTCTCGTGTCTTTAAACAATTTAACTGGACATTAATTTTTTAAAATCCCTTTTATATGTTATTTTTGGCTGTTTTTGTTTTTGTTTGTTTAAATTTCATTTGATTGTTGTTGTTTTGTTAGCTGGGGAGCTGGTACTGATGCGTGGGGACCTGATAAAGATGACGTAAGTGACAATACATGACATTGTATAAAATTATCCTCTAAAAATTTAAAATGGTTTCTTTCCTCTCTTTGACTAAACAAGTACATGTGCATGTATGTACTACCTTGAAAGTTAGCTGCTTGTTGATTAAAGGGGAAAGGTCACAGTATTTAATTATTTAACTCTGTACACATTTTTAAATATGAGTTCTAAATTTCAAATTGACTATGCAGCATCTGACTCCGTCATTGGCCCCATATCGAAGGAGGTTTTTTTATTTTATTTTGTTTATTACTTATATTGCACTTTTTCTATAAAAATGGTCAAAAGTGAAATTATATATATATATATATATTAGAAAATACTGTAACTCTTGAATTTGAAAATATACAAAATGAGATAAACTTGAAAAAAGTTGGGCTGCTTTTTTTCAAGTTTACTCCAAGGCAATCCATTTTAATGTTCCCCAGTTTTGCCCCTGTTTGTTTTTCATGTTTTTGTTTTAGTTCCTCTACAGTTTTGAGTTATTATTGTGAAATCTCAGTTGTTTTGATAAGTTGATAAGAGCTGCAAATGGCTAAAACTGGGTGACCTACCCCATTTAAGACTTCATTACTCTGAAGTGGTCTGCAACACTGTGATGCGTTGTTTAACCTGTCGCTAATTTCTGCTCAGGGTTATGCTCCAGCTTGTCATTGTGATGGCCTTGTTGAGGTAGTTGGTCTTCAGGGAGTTATGCACTTGGTAAGGACTTCAGGCAAAATTCTTCACTGTTCAGAAACAATTTTTTGTTACTCCACTAGTCTTCATTTATTCCAACATCTATAATCCACAGGTTTTCAAATATTTTCTGGATTTTTTTTTCGTAGATATACATCTATCTGTATATAGTTATATGCAATTACTTTAAGTGTATCAAATTAATAAGTTCAACTGCTTATAGGGTCAAATTCAAAGTGGTATCAGAACGGGTATTCGACTAGCACAGGGTGCGCAGGTAAGGATAGTTAACCTGTTATCCCAAAACAAACTTTATTTATGACTTCAATTTTGACACTGCTCATCAGAAGTTTTAGTTGCTTGAATTTGTCTGACTTTGATCGTTTAACATTAGTTAATAAGTAAGTTCCAATTGTCCATCACAGTCATTTAGACAGTTAGCAAGTTAACCAAGTTCATACCAGTATTAACTATTCAACCTGGATGTGGATTTTTTTTAATGGCACTCATCAAAGTTTTTTACAGTTCAAGTGAAAACAACTTCTTGATCAAGGGAGGTTACAACTCTCAAACTAGAGTGCTGTGTGTTGTTTGTGAGTAGCTGAATCCTGAGAGGATTTTATCACACGACGATTTGGAAACAGTGTTACATTTGTAACAGTTTTTCAACGTAGAAACATGGGATAAAGAAGTAGAGGATGTGCTAAAAGTCAGAGTAGATGGTTAGGATAACAGAATGGGGAGTGAAATTCAAAAAGGTTTATTAAGAAAGAGATTGCTACAGTCTTTGGTATATGCACATGGTACTGTCACAGACGTGAAGTGAAGTGAAGTGAAAGACTTTATTTAATGAGTGTGACCCGTGACAGTAACTTAAGTTACTGATAAACTTGGGGCCCTCAGCTTAAAATAATTAGAATGCTAAAAATATATTATTTACAATAAAACGCTAAAATACAATGATTAGTCAGCCATTGCATCCAGGAAACTGGGCCACTAACTACCAATGAAAAATATATTGATCTTTGTTTCTATTGCAGATCAATATAAAATTAAAATCTGAAATGCCGGTACAAATTGATGGCGAACCGTGGATGCAAGCTGCTGGTAATGTGATTGTGCGACCAGTACTAACACAGGTATTGTTGAAGGGACTATGTGGTATCTCATTTATCAACTTGGAATAATAGAATATTTAGTGGTCACATCAGAAACAAGAATTAGACAGTCATACTTGGGTCAAAGTGAGTGAGTGAGTGTGCGAGCGAGCATTCAAGGGAGCGAGTACATGGAATGGTATTGGTTGGGATGGTCACCAAAAATAATTGGTATTTCATAAAAAATGATAATGATGACGCAGAAAGATGACCATTAAAACTGAGTTGTAGACTTGGAAAATTATATACATAAAAAAAAAACATTAGCAATCTCTGTGTAGTAGATAAGGTGAGCAATGAATCAGTCGTTAGAAATTATCAAAAATCACTGTCTGAAGACAACTAATAAGTCAGCAACATTTCTAGATTCTTTCAAGATCCAACATTAATGTTGTTTAATTTGACTTTTCATTTGCAGTCCCTGATGTTAACGAAAAGAAAAGTGAAGATGAAAAATCCAAGAAGGCCATCAAACTCGTTACGACCCTCATCAAACAAAAGCACAAGAACTATTTTTTATAGTGACTGAGTCGATTTTCACTGACAGGGGTTTCACATGGATATGTAAATAGTTAGTATGCTTCGTGCCATTCGTACAACTCCCTGTTGAAGGGAATGCTGGCTCATTTCCTCAAGCTAAGCTGATATGCAACAAACTAATTTAGCAGAAAAATAATATTGAATATTAAATTATTTATAATTAGTGTTTTATCCACTTCACCCCTTTTGTGATCAAGTTAATTTAAATTTCTGTTAACTGTTTGGTAGGCTCAGTGGCCTCATTGTTAGTGCGCTCAACTTTGAATTGAGCAGTCCAGGTCTGAGCCCTGGCAGGGAACATTGTGTTGTGTTCTTGGGCACTTTACTCTTTCAGTGCCTCTCTCCACCCAGATGTACAAGTAGGTATTGGCAAATTTAATACTGGTGGGGGATAGCCCTGCAATGGATTGGCTTCCCATTCAGGGGTGAGTAAAAATACTCCTAGTCGCTTCATGCTACACAGCTACAGAAACCAGTGACAAGCACTGACCTGATGGGCCACTTGGCCTGCATGCAGACTGTTTACCTTTTTACCTTAACCATGCAAAGCCCTTTGTGTGTTGACATGCCCAGTGAGGATGGATGAAGTCATGTCAAAATTGCAAGTGCCGGTATTTAAAAAATTATTCTTGATCAAGTATAGCTAAATTTGGTTGATATGGTGTATTTGGGTTTATAGTTAGTTCATACCCATTTATTATCCTGGGTGCGGTTCTGCAGAAGGTGGATAAACTATGTATTATTACCCAGAGGATAAGTATTGAGAAAAAAATATTCTACACCATCCACTGGATAGTGATTTATCCATACCTACCTTTATCATACATCCTTTGAACAACCGGGGCCAAGTCCTAGAGACTGAGAGGCACTTTGAGGGTCAAGTGTGTCTTTCTGCAACACCTCAATTTCACATTTAGAAAGTAGCCCAAAGAAAACACAGGCTGATTGATTGGTTTCTGTTGAAACAATTAGATTATGAGCTCGAGATTTCTATCGCGTGATAGTTGATGAGAGTGCAGCCCGAGTCAACTATCTCACATAGAAATCGAGAGCGAATGATCTAATTGTTTTTATTAGTACAAATCTACTAGTCATTCAAAACTTTATTTAAATCCTGTTCACAGACTCTTTGAAAACGCCAAGAAGCCACCGTCATTTTTTTAACAAGGGCACACTGCTACGCTACTCAGTAGCTATCACAGAGTAGATATTGAGTAGCATAGCCAATCAGAGAATGGCAATCATGATAGAATGCTAGTTTATTGGTACTAAACCTCGATAGAAAACACAGCACAAGCACGAGCTGTTCATGTAATAGTGACACAAGAAAGGGGGATAAACATTATTTTGATGAGTAAAGTAAACAAGTTGTTTTCTTTTTTTCGTCAAGGTATTTTCTAAAAGAAATAGAAAACATGTTCTCCCTGTTTCTATCAAGTTATAAAAACACACTTGAAAGTGTAGCTGGAGAACTCCAAAAAGCTGTGGAAACACTCGCCTGTCAGCTCATGTTCCCACAGCATTTCTCATTCTCTCAAACTTTCACTTGGGTTTCTATAACTACATGTAGACAGAAACCCGGAACATGTTTTCTGTTTCTTGAATGGCTGCTTTACTTATATCTTGTGAGTGAATATTTTGGTTGCTTTCCAAGAAGCACTTGGGTAACAAGCTAGTCTTCATGTAAAACCAAAGTCTCACTTTGTACAAAATGTAACAGAGGCAGTGAAAGGACATTTTGAAGCTTGCTGACGTTAGAATAACAATTGTAAGAATTTTAGATAGCATTTTCAAATGAATGGTTATTAATTCACAAAAAAATAATATGTACAGCACTCCATTGTAGCCCAGCTACAGAGGAATATCAACTCAAAGTTTACATATTAAGTCTTCCATTATTTAATAACCTTTTATAGTTTTGCACCAGCACTAGAAAATAATGATAAATATTGGTGTAAAATGCTCACAGAAAATTAAACTTTTCCAGTCCTTCTGGCTTAATTCTTTGTTTTGAAAGTGTTATCCACTTGTTGATATTAGCTAGTTTGTCCACAGACATTTCTTTTTGCTAGAATTATTTTCCTTTGAGCACACGAGCTCATTCATATCCCACGTACACTAAGCTTGTAATCTCAATGAACTCAAGACAAAACAGAGGGTCTGTTGTCAGACATAATATTAGCCTAGTAGCTAGTTTTTTATGTAAGTAACAAAATAGGCCATTTCCAAATTACCTTTTGTCTCTGTTTGAAAACAAGTCCTTGTGCAAAACCTTTCATATGAAAATGAGTTTGATATGCATGAAAATGAACAAGTAAGCAGCCGGGAAACATTTCCATATAAATGGTTGCGAACGAAGACTGGTTTTGACACAGAGGCGCAAGGCAACTCGGAAATGGGCTATTCATAACACATTTAGTATACAATTCATTTCACGTAGAAACTGAACAACAGAGAAAGGGTCTTATTTCTTTTTATTTTTCTTGCTTGACTTGGCTTCAGCTTTAGTAGGTTCTTTAGATGCCTTTCTATATAGGTAATACAAAATCATTCCAGCCAGTATTGGCCAAAATCCTATTTGTAGCAGCAACTTTGGGTCAAAGAGTGACTTCCTCTTTATGGACATAAGTTCAGTGGTGAATATCAGCACAGAGTTTGCTGTGTGATGAGGAAAAAGAAAGAGTGTATTAGGATTGTGAAGATCTGATGCATCCCAATGCATACATGACCTGACTGGCTGCATAGAAAAGTGATTTTTGAGCTTTCCCTTTTGGGCAAGCCGTAATTGTGATGTACCAGCCTGAAAGTCATTCTCGCTAGTCCCTTGAAAATTTTGTACAGGCATAATTTGTTTTAATAGCCACTCAACAGTGTTCTATTGGAAATCTGCAAATCTGATTGGTTCTCTCAGGGTTTTCTATTTGCTGAGAAACTGATCGCACATACGCTACTTTTGAAACTGAAAATTATTCTTAATCTGAGGCTTAAAATACACAATTGTAGGTTTTTTGCTGTAATCCTCTAGAACATCTAAAAACAATCAGACTACTCACCCTTGTTTTCTATGAGCGATAGTCGACTTGGCTGCGCCTTGTTGACTATTTGCTGGTAGAAAACTCCGGCTCATAATCTAATTGTTTAACAGGACACGGCTATACCTCTGTAACTGAATGTCCTTAAAGATTTCTCCAAAAAATGTCGCTCTCCCCTCGGGCAAACAAAGGAAAGAATCAACTAGGCTGATTTTAAAATTCACTAGTCCTAGGCTATCTGATACCACTTGTTTTGCACACTGAGCCCACATCCACAGTTCTAGAACCATTCTGTTCCCAAACTGGACTGTCGTCAAGTGAACACCTAGACCGGTTGTTTTTGAGGCTAGACATGTCCACATGGGACCAGGGTGCGGATATTTCCCGGAATGCGCATTCATTAAATATTGTCCTCTAAAAATACTAGGGCCTTGGTTAATTGGAAGTTAAAGTCTAAGTTTGATCAAAACACATGTACTCACGAGGAATGACATTCTCAACTCCACGAGTCCCATACCCTAGATGTGGAGGTATAATCAACTTCCTTTTTTCACTGAAATGAAACAAGGATGTCATCAACATTTTACTAGTTTCTTTATGAGTTAGAATAATATGCAAAAAAGGGGTTCAAGGCAATAGTTAACTTGCAGACTTGTTCATTGACTCCTACATTATGCTGGCTTTACATTACATATTTACAACCAATCGTCAATTAGCCAGCCACTCAATCAATCAGTGAGTCCATCAGACAGTCAATCATTCAGGCACTGAGGCATTCAATCAATCAGCTGGGCAGTCAATCAGTCTGTCTGTCTGTCAATCAAACCGTTAATCAGTCAGTCAATCAATCCATGTTTACATGTATCTTCTAAATTATAGAAACTTACCCAATGCACATTCCTTTTATGCCCATCTCCCAACCTACCAAAAAGGAAAATTTTAAAATAATTTTATTATTAAGAAGTCTTAGGCTATAACCAACCAAAGTACTGATACAGATTTGATTGCATTTTGTGGTTGTACATCAAGAAAGGTTTGCAAAAGTTACCTTTTATGACCTTTCCTTTGCCCAGCTGAAATTCAAGGGGTTCTCTTCCTTTTGCAAGAGACGAATCAAACATTTGGCCATTTTCGAGCTTACCCTGAAACAGTCATTGATATTCACATTTAAGTGATTCAATAAAATAATGTTACTAAAAAATTAAAAGTGAATTTCTAATTGTACTCAGTAGTACCTTATATGGAGTCGGTATGGTCTGATTAGTATTTGTTATGTTCAAAGCCTCTGTTAATGCATGATTTGATTGAGGCCTTAACATTAACGCCACTGTTACTGTTTCAAAATTAACACGAGAAATACACACCGTGTAGTGAACAGATACAATGTCTCCATTATCTGCTTTGTCTTTGCAGTTGCCAGGCTTGTACTACAAAGCGAAAGAAGAAATTCTTTATAATCATCAGCTTTTTAACTGTTAGTCCTTTCCCCTATTTCATCATTTGGCCACATTATGTCATGAGAATCTGAAACATATAACTTAATTAAACGTGAGAAAAGTTAAAAATGCCTGGAAGTCATGATCAGTCATCACATATTTCTTGTGGATCATCTCCAGGTAATAACCTTGACTTTGACACATTATTTCTCAACATAACAACTTAAATCATTTGATAACAGACTTACTTACTTTGAAAAAAATCTTACTTTATTAAAATTGCAAAATGGAACATTATTGTATATTAATGATTTTAGTAAAAGACAGTGTTTGCGAGAAGTCACATGGAGAGTTTCATGTAATTTTTACTTGACTGTTATTTAAGAAAAATGTAAAAGAGAAAGTAAAAAAGACAATTTCAGGCAGACATACTGAAATTCAACATAATTATAATTGAGGTATATAAGTCTCTGTTTATTTAGCTGCACTTCCATTTTATCATAAATGATTCACTCCTGAAAATGAAGAACTATTTAAAAACTTTTGTTGATAAATTCCTGATTAAATCAGTCTATGCAAACCAGAGTGAACATTTTTTGAGGCATTATGCAGACCAATTTGTAACCACAATAATTATATCATGAATAATTGATTTTAAAAGCTAAGATAAAAATCACTGCTTAGTGATGAGAACTGTCATGCATAATTGATTCTCAGCATCAACTGACATCACCTGCTGTGTCTTAAATATGCAAAGTGTCAACAAAGCAATACACCAGAGACATAGCAGAAAGAACTTATTTAAGCAATTTTTCTCAAATAATACTCTAACAATGAGTCAGGAAAGACAAAATAAAAGTACAGCAAAACAAATAGCCTCTTTTTTTTCTGTGGTTGCTGTGAATCTGAAAAAATGTTAAACATTTCAGTATTTGCAACTAGTTTTCTAAGATTGGTGGAAAGGAAGTTTAAGGAACTAAACGAATTACGAGCCTTATCTAAAAATAAACTTGAGTTTTTTTCTCTCAAATTTGAAAATAACATTTAGGGTTTAGGGTTAGTGCTTTATATAATTTGGGTGATAGATTTCTTAGAGCGTATTTCGGCAGAAAAACGACTAATCTGCTCAGTTCACCGCAAGAATTACAGGAATACAATTTACAGCTTCTTGTCAATATTGCAACAAACTTCAGTTCGTCTCCCCTAATTATGAAAATATCGAATTTCGCGATAGCAACATTTTGCCGTCGAGTTGACCAATACGTTGTTATGTACTAGGACATTTATTTAGTGTTTTTTTCTACAGAACACCTCTAGAACGGTTTACGTTGCTTGAAAATTCAGAACGCGTTGAATCAACAGCGGTGATAAATTTGGGAGTGTTAAATTGCGCGCCAGTAAAAACGCAAAGCAGTACATTACTACAAGACAATAAACCGCGAGTTTTATCTGAAATAACGTGATTTACCGACATTTTTGATATACGTTGCAGCCTTGAAAGTAACAGATAAGCGAAATAAAAGTGTAATCGCTCAGCAATTGCCATCAAAATTCGAAAACATGTGAGCTTGTGTTAAGTTTTCATGTACTAACTATGGCTGCAGCTAAATTAGCTTTCATAGTAAATACCTACCTCGACAATAGTTTCTAAGTCTTTCTTCTTCTTTACTCCTGTGGCGCATCCATATAAATACAGAATAAAAAGACTACAAAGCTGTAACCTGGAGATCCTCTCCATTTAAAATCATTATCTAATTAACTGTATCTTCGTCGAGTGTTAATCTTATCTTATCAAGGCAAATCAAACCAGGCGCCGAGCTGCGCAAATCTTCACCAGGGCGCTGGGTTCTAGAGTCAGGAACTGAGAGAAGTCTAGGAGGGAAAACACAAAATGGCGGACGAAGATGGTGAAGTTGAGGAAAATATTGACGGGCTTTCTCATCCCGAAGTTATGTCTCTCTTCAGTGAAAAGCTGGCTGAGATAATGAGTGATCCTTTGCTCATTGGGCTGCCAAGTGAGCCCACTCTTGATGAAGTGAATTCTCAGATTGCTCTGGAACACGGTCGTGCTATTGTGGTGAATGTTCGACAACAAGATGAGATGAACACTGTTTTACGTAAGGAGCTTTTTATACTGTTAGAATCAGGGTAGAATTAATGTTCAGTGATGGATCTAAGAAAAACAGAAACGGGGGGATAACAGTTGGAGCTCAGCTGGAGGCACTCCCAAATAAATAGGACGGGGTTACTCGTCGTACCTGTCAGGGGTTAAAAGAAGGTCGTGCAGGGGGTGGGGTGGGGGGGAGGGGGATCTCTGGCACGGTTCACGAACGGGATAAATTGAGGATCACGGATATAAAAATTTCGTTTTCCCGAATCACGAAAATAAGCAAGTAAGATACTCTTTTTAACGACCAGTTCTTACACTAGAAGCAATGTCTGAATAAAGTAAAATCGCGAATGGCTAAGTCAAGGCTCCATATTGCAAATCGCATGTCTAAGTCACTCTCGATAGAAGACTCTACCATTCGGAGGACTTGTGTCTGAAAATCACATAGAATAGAGTGGTAAAATCATGAATATCAGTTAATAATTCAGGTTCTTCACGGGTCACGCAAAACCTTCAGGTCACAAGTCACGAAGAATAATTTCCTAAATTCATATTTCACAGAAAATACAATTAGCTAATCACACATCACGAGAATACCCCTGTATGACCCTCTTAAAAACGTAGTTTTGGTGCCTCTTAGGGTGTTCATCCTCAAAAGGTCAACAGCGAGAGTTTTTCCGGCACTTTTTAGGGTATTGAGCTCAAAAAATTTGACAGGAGAGAATGTATTGTTTCAGAATAATTTGGTATTTCTTATGGTTGATAAAAATTTTTCAGGCCACACCCACAACACAGGATCTTGGTGCCTCTTAAGGGTTGTTTTCAAAATTTCCAATGAGTAAACCTGCCCAATTTATATGAGAGTGCCACTGTGAGTTAAACTGGTATTGAACCACCACAGGATACCCAAGCTCACAAGATGATAAACAAGAGGGTATGTGGTAATTTCATTGCTAACTTGTCAGACAAACAATAATATTGACTGCCTTTTGGAGTCTTGTCACATATCAAATTAATTATGTCGTAACTGGGTTTCTACGGTTGTTAAATGATTAGTTTATGCAAACCTTGGATTTACACGGTTAGTAACACCTGACTCAATTTTTAGTGAAAATGAATTTTTTAATGTTTTTAGCTGTTGTTGTCATACAAAATGCAACTGTGCATGACTTGAAGAAGGCAATCCAGAGGCACATCTCACTGAAACTGTCCAGGGAAGGAGGTCCTAACATTGTGTCTTGGTAAGAGGAATATGGTGTTTGCTCAACCCAGAGTGCATCATCACATATTTTGTGTAATGTGTCATTCAGAAGAAGAAGAAGTTCTAAGGGGAAGGGGGTCTTAAAAGCTAAATTTTTAAGACTATAAATCAAAACAGCTTACTAGAATTTTCAGGGGGGTGGGATTCATACCAAAAACCCCTTCATAGAAGGGGCATTGGTATTGTCTGGAAAAGCATTTTTTTTTCCTTTTTAGTAATCTGACTAATGTTTTTAGCCTAGTAAATAGTATTTATTTCATAAATGAATGTTATAGACCATTTAGTATTTTTGCTATGGATAAATTATTTATTCCTACCTATGTTATTTGTGCATAAAAGGTTTAATTATTTCTGTGTATAATAATATTGTGGTTTAATTTTTCAAACTTATTGCTCTGGAACACATCTAACAGGAAGCATGTATGGAAAACCTACTGGTTGTCATTTCAAGGACAAAAGCTGACAGAGGACCATCAACCTCTCAAGTAGTAAGTTGAACCTCGTAATGATAAAGGAAACATAGCCAACTGTTTGTTATGATAATTTTGAAAATGGTGTTAGGTTGATTTTCCGATAATGGAGTTTCTCACCGTAATCATAAGAACCCTAATTGATACATTCTGAGGAAATGTTAAACCATGCATTGCTCACCCCACCCCACCCCTGTCCATCACCCAAGAACCACACTACCAGGGCACAATCTTCAAATTGTCTGGCATTAAATTAATTAAGGTTAAATAACTAACAGGAATCATGAAATGTCAAGGAAGAGGGACATATTTATGAATGAAAGAAACCAAATGCCACTATGCTGCCTAACAGGACAATGCTTATCTTTGGTTTCTAAACTGAATGAAGTGATTATGGGATGCTAGTCCATCACAGGGTTAGCCCCCAGCACTAAATTTGCACGTACTCATTATAAATTACCTGGGTGGAGAGAGGCACTGTGAGAGTAAGGTTTGGCCCAAGAACACAACATCAATGACCAGCTGACCAGGGTTCAAACCTGATCCGTAGTCCAGTGCACTAATGATTAGCTCACCAGGTCTGTCATGATAAATATTTGTGGTCCAAGGTAAAAATATGTATATTTTTAGCTCAGTCTGTATTTTGGCTGAGACATCCAATTTTTTTTTTCTATAGCTATGGCATTCAAAGTAAAGATGAGGTTACTTTTGTCAAGAGATTGAGAAGAAAGTGAATGGATAATTGATAATACTGTACAATTATTGCATTAAGCTGTGCAGATTTTTTTGCCAAGAGAATCATGGAAAGGCTGTTATACTTGACTTACTTTCTGACTAAGATCAAGGCAGATGGTAAAGTTGTCCAAAAAGATCTGGCATGACTGTGAATGGTAAATCTACCACCTTTCAAGTTCCAGTTACCCCTTTACTAAGACTACATATGTTTGAAGATTTGATCTGTGTATAGCAGATGTAAGGTACTGGTAGTAGGGTGGTAGCTCATATGGACCTCCCCCCTGGCCGCATTTCTCGTCATGCTCTGCTGCAATGTATATGGAGAGTCTTCAGTTCACACTGTTGTTTGATTGTGAGGAAAGCAGTTTTCATGGCAAGCACATGTAAAATGTAGGCTGAGGCTTAATTTATATCATCATGTGCCATGGAATCTAATTCATTATAAGGAGTTTTCAAATCATTGGCTAATAAAAATTGATTTTTATTTGATTTTTGATGTTTATTTCGATATTTATTTTGAGCTCTTTAAAGATGATTTCCAGTCCGTACTGCGCAGTCTCGGCACCCTAATGTTTATAAACATTGTAAGTCTCACTCAATGGAATGCAAATCAATGTTATTTGTTATGAACCACTTATCTTATCTTTGAGGCCTTTCAAATTCTTTTTCCATAACGGCTTCCTTGATTTTTACAGCTGCAAAGTTGTTTCATCAAGTGATATGAGAAAGAACGAAGCATAAAGCTTCGACTGCTTCCCATCCATAATGGTGGTTGCTTTGAATTGAATTGCTCAGAATTTACCTCATGTAAGTAGTTGCAAAATGTTTACATTTTGTGATGTCTTACATGAAACAAAACAAAAAGCGCAAACAAACTCTCGAGAGTGTGCAGTAAGGACTGGAAATCAGTTAACGTCACTCTCCCCACCCCCTCCCCAGTTCTAATAAATGGTCGAGTTGTACTGGGTCCTAAAGTTCTATTCGCTGGGACATTCGCGGGAAA